>NC_000084.6:84418479-84540979 GCF_000001635.26 Mus musculus | reverse complement strand
TTAACAAAGACTGTCAGCTTTGGAGCAGAGTGGTGGGAAGAGGGAGAGTTCCCGACACCGAGCATACCGCACGGTTCTAGTCCACCCGTGCATGCCTTACGCTTTGTGCATACATTTCTAGAATTCACCGGCCTTGCTGTGAGGGATGTGCCAGTCCTGAGGGTGAAGTCAGGCCTAGGGAGTCATTGTAGTGGGCTGTGGTGAGGAACCTGCTGGTGCAGTGTTTCTGCAGAAGTGACTTTCAGTCCAACCAGCTGGTTACTTTGAAATTTTGTGAATTTCTTAGACGTTTTCTGGTTGATTGGTGGAGATCTGTTGTTTTAGTGTTAGGCTTTCAGGGGGAGTCCCTTTCAAAGTGGTTCAGGAGCCGTATTGACAGATTCTCTGGAGTTAGAAGAACGCTGTAGCCAGTGAATGGGCTATTTCCCACGGAAGCTGCTCCTAGTACCGTGCACTTAGACATCTGGGAAATAACGCTGGCTTTGTCTTTTGCTTTACAAGGTTACAAGAATGGTAGTACATTTTCAGAGGTATTGTTTTGGACGTAAATTTAGTATTGACAAAGCTTGTTTTGAGTTTTCTCATTGTATTTTGATTAGCAGTGATTCATTTTATTTTTAGCAATGTCTTAAAAATTAGCAATATTGCATTCTAATTTTTGTAAAAAGTTTGAGTTCTAAATTGATTTAATATTTAAAGTACTAGTGTATTATCAGAGTTATAATGGTGAATACTTAGTATATCTCTAGGATAACTTATTAAATGTTGTATTGTAGTTGAAAGAATTAAAAGGATAGATATACCTTGAATAAATAAGAATCATGTTATTGCCTTTTATTGTGAATACACTAATATACTTATAATAAGACTTGGATTAAATTGGTATCTGTTGTAATTTTAACCATTGTGCTGTTACTGAATTGTTAAGTACCAATACTTGTCAGTTCTTTCTCCTTCGTTAGCAGTAAGCAAAACCATAGCACTGCATTGCAGTGCTCGTGTTTGTGCTGATACACACACATGTAGAATTCTGAAGTTGAGCATTTATAATTGAAAACATTGTAGAAGGCTACTTGGTTGTTTGCTCTTTTATATTGAAGGGGTATTTGAGGAAGTATAAAATACAAGGTAAAATTTGATGTCTTGACAAACAAGAGTAACCTGATGGCTTTCCAGTAGACATCGCCTGAGTAATGTTTCCACAAGAACAGCATTACCCCTGGCATTTAAACCAAACTGTTAAATAGTTCCCCTAATAGAACAATAAAGGAAACTTTCAGACTGTACTTTTTTTCAATTAAAACTTGGAGCTTCCTTTATGAAAAGCTTCTTTTGAGTGTTGGGCAAAGTGAAAAAAGCAGAAAACTATACTTGGGAACTAGTTTATAATTTGATAACTACAAGTGCTTGTTGGATAATTTGGCTTAAAACTTTTAGTAATCATTTTGGAATTTGTGACCTACAAAGAATACAAGGAAAAATAAGATGGCTAGGAAAGTCTTTTAATGATGGAAAGTTCTGAATCAACAGTAGCACTGCCAACGACAGCTTGGCTGAAATGATGGCAGGATCTGTAGCCTCAGCACCCCGGAGGCCGAGGCGGAAGACTCCGCGTTAAAAGGCAGCCTGGGCTACACAGCAAGGCTGTTCTCTTAAAACAAATAAAATATAAAGAGCTAAATTGTGTACCTTTGTGCGTATGAGACTATAAAGCAGATGTAATAACTTTTATGTCACCTAGGGATTGTTCATTTTTTTCTGGTCCAATGTATTAAGCACAAAGAATGCTGGTTTCTTAGAAATGTAATGTTAACGTTTGCTTTAACCGTTCATTTCCAGTAGATGGCTACAGTTCACTACTAAATTGAACTTATAACATTTTTTTTTAACAATAACTGAATCAGGATGGAGGGTGGATTGGTAGAAATGAGTAACCTATGCTTTTTCTTACTTCGTTTGCTTTATCATCTAGTATTGCTATTTTTTAATGAATAACTTGTAAAAATGACTAAAAAGTGGAATTTTTGCTTTCCCCCCTGTGACTAATGTTTAATAGCAGCATTACGTACTCTGTCTTATGCTCACTTACCTTTTAGAGGTAGGTTTATGCTATGTAAAGGATATTCATTCAATTTTATAAAAAAGTTAAAATTCCTTAAAATTTTATATATTATTTTCTTAAATTCAGTTGGCTTATTTTGTTTTGTTCTTTTTCTTTTTTTTAAATCTCCCCCCCCCCCTTCCCTTTCTCCCTATTGCTCTGGCCCCTGCTCGCTCTGAGTCCCCATTCACTCTGGCCCATAGGATCTTTATTTGTTTCTCATTAGGGATGGTTGTGAGCTACCGTGTGGTTGCTGGGATTTGAACTCATGACCTCTGGAAGAGCAGTCAGTGCTCTTAATCACTGAGCCATCTCTCCAGCCCTTTGTTTTGTTCTTAAGTTGAATCACTGTGAGTCTTTTATCACTTACTGGTTAAGTTTTTTGGCATTTGCTAAGTATGTGCTCCATACATATATATGCTAAATAAAGCATATACTTATATTTATGATTTTATTTTTACATGTTTATATTATATTATCAATACTAATCTGGATTTGTACCTGAATATTTTAGGAATTAAAATAATAGAAATACAAATTTACTATTTTCTTTAAAAAAAAAACCCTACTTTTTAGGTTCTGAATTATTTAATATGTGCTTTGCAGTCAGATGGTTTCCTGTCGACTGTAACTGTAAAGCAGGTTTGTATAGCATCAGGATGGCAATGATTACATTGTATAGCATGTATAGCATGGTAATGATTACATCGCCTTCTCTTTCTCATCCGTAAATACGACTGTGATATCTGAGTAATTGAGCTTGAATTTATTGTGTCTCCGTGTGTTTTAGGTGCAAAAACATTTTTTTTTTCAGAGAGCAGATGCAAATCTGTTACTATAAAAACGTGTCTTTTAATGAGTAATAACCTCTCTTTATTTAATCTATGCATTTATCCTCATGCACGTATGTGTTCATACTTATAAAAAGTAAATGATTTTTTATTACAGGTATTGCTTGAATCAAGTAGTTGAAGATTAGCATTATGGTTTCTTTTACAAATGGGAACGTCAGCTTTGTGCAGTACTGTAAGACTGATTTCAGACCTTTTCAATCAGTTGCCGGCCTCCATGGCTGGCAGCAGTTGCTTATGCTGTTATTAATAATACTTTACTGCTGTACACGCTACCAAAAAAACCTGAGGCTTTAGAATTTGAGAATTTAGAGGTTAATATTTAGAGTTTCTATATACATTATGAATTTTCCTTGAAAACAATGAATTTAATTTTCATGTTTTATTGCTGGTGTATATATTTATCATATAATTCAAGTAGATTTAGAAATGGACCACAATTATAAGTAATTAGTAGCAATTTCGTTTACACATTGGTGGAGGGATAGTTGGAATAGTTGAAGTCTACTTCTTCATTTAGGTTACTTTTCACGAAACTAATTCATAGCAATGTAGAGGTTTTGTTTGGCCTTTACTTAATCTGGGGGCGTATGGTACTGTTCATAGGTATGCTTCCATTTATACACATACAAGAATAATTATCATTAGTGGACAGCCTTAAAGACAAAGGATATTTGACCCTACCCTGAGACCATGCAATTTAAGTGTACAAAAGGATCAAGGACACAGATTTTAATAATGCAAACAATATTAGTTCTGTCCCCCCTGGCATCAGGAACCTGGACATCCTATCCTGACTGTATACTCTGATTCCAAACCTGGAGATATATGAGATGCCCTAGGGAGCACCTGGCTGAGCTGAGAACGTTTCAGTGATTACAAGGATGGTGCCTGGAGGGCAATTAAGGGAGAGGGTAGAGATAGGCAGTAATTAGTCCCCTTAGCACCCTAATGACCACAGCAAGGGACAGAGAGAACTGAGTAACAAAACTGGTCAGGAGAGGAGAATGCTTGAGTGATGTTGAGTTTATTTACCAGAAGTAGATTTTTTTTGTCTATTGTCTGTCTGTCTGTCTGTCTGTCTACCTATCCCTTTATCTGTCTTTATATCTATATTTTTATAAATTTCTACACTTAGGTATTTATATAACTAGGTACAGGTATAGACTTTTCATACTTTTATAGTTATCTAGTCTGAGGCAATATGTCTTGTCATTTAGAGTATTTGACATTTAATTTAGCACTTTAAATTTTATTAATTGAAGCCATTTCTGCTTTGTACATTTCTTTTTATTATTTTGAAGTTTGATTGCAATGATAGTCTTGCTTCAGATGCAGTTTATTGTGCTACACAAAAATTTTAGCCTAGGTTTAAACTAGTCTTTTAAAAAATGTTTGTGTAGACTTTCTATTTTCTGAGTTGTTTGTATTTGCAATGGAAAATAGACTATTCTTGATGTAGTCAGGCTGTGAAAGCCACAAAATTGAAGTTAAACTTTTTTGCATGTATTTATATGAAAAAGATTGTAACAGGAGAAGATGCTACAGGACATATGCAGTCCACACCAGAGTTGTCCCCTTGAGTTTAGAGATGAAATCAGGTTTGTTTTACTGTTGACTTTTCCGGTGTGTGTGTTTTGTTTTTGTTTAGCATCAGTTGCCTGATACAGATATATTACTATGCGATTTTATTTAGTCTCTCACATTACTGTGGAGGGGTGAAGGAAGTGCCATGGGCAGGAAATCTGATATGATAGCTTCACCTTTAGTCATTAGTCTCCCTGAGATGTGGTGTCTCGCACAAGTACTAATGTATGAACTTTGCTACCTCGCTGATCTTTACTGTGGTGCGCGCACAGCTGTGCGTGCAGAGCTGAGAGACCACTAACTGGCCTTGAACCGTCTTCTTGCACCTCTGCTGCTTACTGGCTTTCTTTTCTGGGCTTTGTCTGAATCACTTCTCACACCACTGCTGCAGCCTTCCAAAAATACTGTCCAGCCATCAGGGGAGCCTGCTGTGCTGTTTCTTGTTGACCACTAGGGGGAGTCAAGGAGTGTCCCCAGAATTCCTCCCCTAGTTCCTGCCTCCTTCCCTTTGCCTTTGGGTCTCTTTTCTTTCCATTCCTCCTTGTCTATCTTCATCCATCCCTCCCTCCCTCCCTCCCTTCCTTCTCTCCCTCAATCCCTCCCTCCTTCCCTCCCTCCTTTTTTTCCTCTTTTCCTTCTTTTGCTTTCTCTTCCTTTCCCTTTCCTTTTTTTCCTTCCTTTTTATTTCTTCTCTTTGTGTGAAATCTAAAATATCACAGCTACACCTTTCACACTTGTTTCACATCACTGAAATATGAACAACAATTTATTTTTAGTTTTTAAAATTTGCCTAGAAAATGTGTGATATTTTCCTAACTACTATTTACATACTGAAATGATGGCAATATTATACAGTTTTGATGAGTAATGGCCTCTTAGATCCAGTGTTACTGTTTAGATGGATATTGAATCAAATTTAAAATACTGTAAAGGAAAATGCCCCATATGATTATCAAAATGATGTGTGTAAAAATAACTGTAAAATCTATCTCAACCTAGTTGTGTTTTAATTAGAACAACTCTGAGGTTATGAATATCTCCAACATGCATCTTCCCAATTAAAATATATTGAGAGTAGCTGAATTATTACATGGTTGTGTGCTGGATGTTATCACTAACACATATTACATGACTTATTACATGGTTGTGTGCTGGATGTTATCAATCACTAACACATAGATGCTTATTCATTTGTGATCGGGATCAAATTTGGCCGAAGCATCCATAAACAAATATTTTAGCTTTCTCTAAAGAACAATTATTATTGTAAAATTATATAGAGGTTTAAATCATTATATGTGCTTCTGTTCTTAAAAATGAGTAAAGAATATTATATATTCAGATTTTTAATCCTTTCATGTATCTGCTTGGGGGAACTTGAGGGCATGTTAGTATCTCTCCTCCAGTTTTAATTTTCTTGAGATTTACAAAGTGTGGATTTTTGAAACATATACAATTAGAGCTTGCTGCTGGTGTGCTTTGGCCCTGTTTTCTGATTTTCCAATATGTGAATATATCACTGTACATTGTACTTTTATTTTTTAAAGTTGAGATTTCATTTTTTAAGTTTTATCCTTTAAAATTGTTTTAATTGATAAATAATCTCGTTTTGATATTTGAAAATACATGTAAGTCTTATAGAATAGTAGTTGTTATAAAATAAATTTGTGTAAAATATTAATTTCTGAAATTATGAGTATGAGTGAAAATTATGTTTATATTTAATTTTGTCATTGTTTACATTTTACTCGGTTAAAATTCATAGCTCTAATTGTGAGTGCCAAATATTTATTGTAAAAAAAATATAGCATGGTCGAATCATCTTAAGATGACCCTCACAGTGGTCACAGGAGCGATGGTTCGTGGCTTGCTTTGTGATCCTTTCACGGTCATAGTCCTTGTTGGTATAATCTGTGCTGACGTCAGGGAGAAGGAACTGCAAAAACTTTTTGTGTTGGCGGCAAAATAAATGAAGCAGGGTTTGCATTTTGAAGAGAAATGTTGTGAACTGTGATTGAATTTGTCGTGAAAGTATGTCACTATTAATAAAAGTGTTTAGGTACAAGTGTTTCGAGCTTGGCAGCCTTTTAAGGGTAAGGTTGGCTGCTGGGAGAAGTCAGTCCTGTGTGTCGGGAGCGCACAGCGTGACAGATGTGGCTCTGTGCATTCGGATTCTTATGCCATTTCTTATTTCAAACCCCTTTTGTCAGGACAGCAGGCAAAACAATGAAGCTTTGAGGAGGTAATTAAAGATACTGTTCAAAGAACAACTTTCTGCATATTTGAATTATTACTGTCATCAAAATCATACAAATATGGAAATATGATTGCCAGAAGCACATAAATCAATGATCAGCATGGCCTCAAAATCCAATAAATATGTAGAGTTAAATACTTTAAAATGCAAATTGCATCTGATGATTTGCATACGGTAGAGTTTAAAGAAATTTGTTGCTTAACAACCTCTAAGGTAGCAGTTAGGGCTGTGGGTAAACATAGGTTTTTATTCATCATTGGTCAAGTCGTACGATTTGATAAATGCTGGGGGACTGCTTTCCTTGGTTAGAACGACTGCAGTCTTACTGAATCCTAAAACTGCCTTGAAGTCATCTGAATAATTAAGAGTTAATTATTCTTCATCCATCTAGATCAGAGAAGGACAGATTTAGGGAAGGAATTTATAATTTTTGCCTCACGTCCTGTCATGTGGTAATGTGATAAACTAAACTGACTCCAAATAATACCTAGTGACCTTAGCGTGATCATGCCTCACAGAACATTTCTGTCGCTGCTGTGTTTTTTTAATTGCTTACATCGATTCTAGAAACTCCACATTAACAGACTTAGAAGTTTAATTGTCCTCAAAGAAAGCAATATAAAATTCATGTTCTGTTACTGTTATGTTTCGAGTTTATCATCATGGAGATGTACACACAGCATGTAAGTCTGCGTGTGTGCTCTCAGCGGCAGCAAGCAGTGACCCCTAAGATACTGTTGGGGTGGTTACAAGCACACTGAGACAGCCACAAAGGAGCCGGAGCCACAGGGTGGTCATCTTTGTTTTTTAAGCCTCTTTGTATTTGGAACATTAAAATAACCTATTTAAGATGTTAATTTTTATAATTAATATAATAATAGATCCAATAACAAGTACAGGTTTACAAAGACTGTGTCTTACTTTGAGAGACCTAAGAAAGGCAGCGCAAAGCTCAGGTGCTTGGTACTGTTGTATGCTACAGGCACACCCCACAAAAATCCCATGAAAATCTAGTATAGACTTAGAGGAAATTTTTACAAAATGATTTTCTTTGAGACTGAATGCTTTCTGGGTGTTTACTGATCACAAGAAGAATTGTAATAAAGAAATCAATATGCATGATCCTTTTCCATGTAGTACAACAGGGTTACACTGTTAGGTTAAATACAGGCGGCATTCCTTTTCAGAAAATCAATTTGTTGTATAGCCTGCAACAGCCAGTCTTTTCACACAGAGTCATTTTATGTTGTGCACACAGTAAATTCTGTATTGGCACCTTCAAAGAGTATTGACTTCTAAAAGGCTCTAAGCTTAGTAGCCTGACTTTAGGAAGAAAGGCCAAGACGTTTCTAATATAGTAATCAGAACTGCTGTACTTAATAGAATGATCAATAAAACTGTACATTTTCTTCTTTATGTTTTGTCCTAAACCTATCATTTAAAAAGACTATTCATTGTTTTTTGTATTTTAACAGGAATGTCAAATATGATTATATGGAGACATGTAGTTCTCAATATTTAGCTGTAGCTGTTTACATTTAAGGTGTTTCTTCATTTGTAAGTTACCTATGTTTCTCAAAAGCATAGTTTTCAGGAAAACTTGGAGTAAATTGGTAAGATTGAAGTTATTTTAGTTTCCTACCTGCCTCCATTTCGTAGCATGAGCAGAATGGTTTTGAGAAAATTTAATTAACCAGCCAAAGCTGGTGAGTGAGTACTCTGCCGTCGTTGCCACGGCAAGTATTCAGGAAACATGTGTGGAGACACGTTCCCGTTTTAGGTCCTAACAGTGCCTTGGCCAGTTTTGTTCCGACTGCTTGATTTAGTAGTGTAATGTTCCTCCCAGTGGGCACAGGTTCGCGAGGAGGCTTGTGGGCTGGGCTCTTCTTCTGCAGCGTGCGGGAGTGCAGAGCGCCCCTGCCCTGCCTGTGTGAGTGTTTGCCATATCTGTGCTTTAATCACAAAGATGGGAGTTTCCCAGGATAACGAACTGGGAGGAAGCCAAACCTGCCTGTTAGTCTTTGCAGTCCGTGGAGGTGTAGCCATTGTGTAGCCCTTATTTATGCATTGATTTCTTCCAAAGTCTTTACTATCTACTTCAAGAGCCTCATGGTTTTTGTAATTGTTTGTAATGAGAATACATATTTAGGTTGCAATTGAGAAAATGCTTTACCGAGTTAAATTTATTTCAGCTGTCTAGTGCACTGATGAAATCTTTAAAACTAGGACTTTAAGTAGTTATAAATATTATAAGTGTTTTTGTATTTTAATTAGCTTATGATTGTGCCACCACTTACATTCATGACATCTTCACGTCAAAGGTGCATTGCAGTGTAAGAGCTGGCTGTTCTCTCAAATGCTTGCAGAATGCAGGAGCAGGCTCTGAAAGGGTTGTACGCACACGGAAATAAGTAGTCTTTGCTTAGTCTGTGTATTTACCCGTGTTTTAAGTGTTTATAGAAACCCCTAACATTTAAAAATATATCATCATTTATAAAATGAGTTTATTCTTTGAGCAAAACATTCTTGTAAGAGGAACAAAATTATCCCAATAATAGTGTAAACCGAGCCAGGCATAGCAGCAGACAGAAAAATACATTCAGCCGGTAGGATCATGGATTTGTTTGATTCAAGTAATTGAAAGTGTTTCATACTATTATTGCAACTTGAAGGCTTGTTTAAGTGTCTAACTGTCAGTCACACTGGAAGGTGAAAAGTATTCAATTGTCACTCTGTCAGTCAATAGAGATGAGAACTGTCTGCCTAATGGATTTCTTTACATAGATGTCTGCATGGAGGTAGAAGTAAAATCAATGTGTTGTCATGTGTGAGTATGCTGCATCAAACTGCCAGGTGAATTGCAACTGTATTTCTGTAACATCTACATTCTTGTGTTGTTTGTGTAAGGCAGCTGGGAGGTCTGCATGTGCCGCTGTGAGATGCTGATGCTGGGAACCTGTATTTTCTCTGAGAGACCGTTTTTTGCTGTCACCTGTGCCCATGGAAATATCTATTTCAACCTCTTAAAAAAAAAAAAAAAACAAAACAGTCTCATTTTAATTAAGTTGGAATAAATGAGGGGACTTGTTTTGTTAAAAGTATTGTGCTTGGAAAATTTACTTTTAAATGCTTGGCATGAGATAGCTCTCAAAGGTACCACAAGTAATACTTACGCTTTGAGAATTATGTAAATTTACAATTTTTTTAGTAGATAATCTCCCTGTTTCCGGATGCCTCCCTGGCTCAGCATCTGAAATAAAGAGAAAACACAAGCTTATTGGAATTTGGTGAAAGAACAGATCGTGGAGTAGGTGGCCATCATGGTTTAAAGTTATATATTTCTTCAAAGTAAAGGAAAGAATTGGTAGGAAGCCCTATATTTAAGTTCAGACAGTCTGTTTAAGAATGGTGTGTCCTGGCCCCATGCAGTACTGTGTGAGGATGAGCTGGGTCTCAGCGAGAGAGAACTAAATGCTCAGGAAGGAAATGCACACAGTAGGTCACCTCTACAGACCTACTGTGTTTTGCACATAACATCTACAATAACCCTGGCAGTTATTAAAATGTGATAAGTAAAAGCTCAATAACTGGCAAGGGTCCATAAGAGAAAGTGGCAGATAGGCTGAGGGAGTCCAGGAAAGATTGGAAGTTGAGGCAGAGGAGAGCCACCTCACTGTTTTATCCTCGTGTCTTTAAGAGACTGTTAAAGTCCAGGAGATGGTACCCTCTAAGCATGAATAGGCCAGAGGACCAAGCTATGGCCAGGGTGGGATGGCAGAGATGCAGGGGGAACAGGACTGTTTATCAGTAGTGGTGCTGTGTCTCACAGTATCTGACTGGAAGAATTATATTGGCCAGATCACAGTATATTCATAACTGGTCAGAACTAATTGGCCTGGTGCAGCTCTGTCTATGCTTTGGAACTGCACAGATCCATACCATGTCAGAAGTCACACTGGGGGCCTGTGTCAGGTTAACTCCTGCATGTGTGTGGTAGGTGACATTTAACAAGCAGCACGAATCACTTATCTCCACAGCTCCTTGAAGGAAAGGACAGCTTTCACACACTGAAATCATGTTGCATCTGGAGTATTTTTAAATCTAGTAACTGTGGTTTTTTAAGCTCTCTTATTTTAAATTATTGAGTAAACAAGGCCTGGGAGATGATTCCATCTGTAAAGTGCCTGCTTAGTGAGCAAGCTTGTATGCCCAGCCGCCATGCGGAATCTGAGTGTAGCAGAGCTGTCATCCCAGTGATGTGGAAGTGGACACAGAATGACCCTTTGAAGTCGTAGGCCGGCCACTGTGCAGACAGCATGCGAGGTTTAGTGAGAGACTGTGTCTCAAACACAAGGTGGGGTGTGATTAACGGGGACCTCTGCTTCCCGCATGAACATGCACATGTGCCGCACCGTGGTGACGACCCTAGCGCACTCAGTGTCAGTAGTCCCCCTTTGCCACCGCCCTTCCGGCTCCGGTGGCTTTTTATTTTAGCATTTATTAACTTCTAGGTCCTTGAGCATCAAAACCCTCTTGTTAGTTTTCTTGCAGCATATGTGTACAGTCTACATGTAATGTGGAAAGACCTAGGAATCTGGGCTCTTTGGGTTGACTTTGAAATCCAGGTTTGCCAGTTTTCATAGGTATTAGGCACTTTTTTCCTGGCATAGTGTTAATAATCTCTTCTGAAGTATGGAGACATTACTAGGAGTAAAACTGTATAGAACTATGGAGCCCTTTGTTATGCAGATAGTGAAGAGCAGATACATTTTGTTGCACATTTGGTCAGTGTTTACTGCAGATTAGTTTGGTTGCATAGGACCGAATAGCTTTAATATGATATTTTTATTTTTTTTTTGTACAAAAGAAGTCCACGGTTGGTCCATACTTGAGTTGTAGCATCTTTGCATTAGAGAGGTCTCATCAGATAGTCACTGGCTGGGCGCATTGGTACCTGCGTGTCATGCTTGAGCATGTGGCAGCAGGGAAGAGGCCACCCTCTTCTTGCAAAGAGCCAGTCAGAATGTTTCTTTTGGGACATTTGGGTTCCAGTTCAATGACGGGAGCTTAGAGTGGAAACAGTTTTGATACACATGCTTTGGACAATCGTTCTTTCTGTCGTTACTAGAAGACAAGAGACAGCGTAAGAAGGCAAGTTATAGGGATTTTTTTTTTTGCCATTGAGTTTATATGGTATTCTATTTTTATTGTGAATATATGTGTATATATACACATACATATACACATATATACACATACACATATATTGTAGTTGTATATATTACATTCACGGTTCACTTAGGGAGAAGTAACAAGTTACCATGGTACCCAGTATCTGTTTAGGAAGTGGGACATTTACTCCCTTGGAACCCCACATGCTTCTCTTAGACTTATCTTTTCATCTTTCTTGTAGCCACTCTGACTTGGATGTGTTAATGTTTCTTCATAGTTTAACCATATATGTCTTCATATTTTAGAGTATCTGTTTTTGAGATAGTGTTAGGAACCAGAAGAGCAAACACATTAGTGCTAAGCATTGCCACTGGCTTAAGAAGTTTCCCAGGAGAAATAATGAGGCTCTGTGAGTGTCGTCTGGAGAAATGATGAGGCTCCGTGAGTGTCGTCTGGCTTTAGTGTTTTGGAGAACAGAAGCCCTTCCAAACTTGTGTGCTTTTTGAGTTACATGGCACTCTGGAGGGTTTGGTGGTGGTGGGCACACTGTCCTATTGTGTCCTTTATTGATTGATTTTTCAGATCAGAGTGCTGTTCTGAGACATAATATTAGCAGAAAGTTGTGACGATGCTTGGGGGGTGCTGAAGGAAGGCTCAGTCGGTGACATGCTTTCCCTGAGAACACGAGGCCCTGAGCCTATGGGAGAATGTGTGTGATTCCAGTACTTGAGAGGTGGAGGCAGATTCCTGTGACTCACTGGTCAGTCTCGCCTAATTGTTGAGCTTCAGGCCAGAGACACTCTGCGTCTTAAAGAAGGTAGACAACCTTCTGCAGATGACACCTGAAATTGTCCTCCAGCCTCTAAAACATGCATATACATTCATTTGCATACCCACATACATGTGCACCCACAACACATAAGCATGTGCATGAGAATACACTCAGGCACATCTACACTCAGAGTAAACACACACACACACACACACACACACACACACACACACACACACACACAGAGCCTGATCTTCGATCTCGTGTATGCTACACTTCAAATGCCCCTTATTCTTATTTTCTTGTAGCCCTTAGTGGGATGTGTCCCCTCCACAGTGGGACTTCCGCTTGTGAGGAAGAGCCCCACAGTCACTCACTGTTGGTTGTCTCCTTCCAGCTCCTGACCTCTCTTTCAGTTGTTAGTATCTTTATGCATAGTTACCTAACCTTTAGGCTCTGGAAACAGTTATTTCCACCGAGGAGCCTCCTGTGCTTGGGTGAGATGCTGCAGGCTGATGTCTGTGACAGTGCTTCCATAGCACTGGCAGCTGAGGGTGAGTGGGCAGAGCTTCTCAGAGGCCGTGGTCCCTAAGACTCCTTTGCACAGGAAGGGGGGGAGGACGGGACTTGATGCACAGAAGCTGGATGCTGTTCCTTGCCCACCCCTTGCCTTATCCCCCACCCCCCACATTCGCAACAGTCCCTGTAGATAGAGCAGCTCTTTGAGTTGTTCCCCTAATTATTTTGTTCATAGATGCAGACATTTCCAAACACAAAGTTAGGTTTTGGTGTGGGGCAAGCCTGAGCTAAGTGTCCATGTGTGAGGTCAAATCATCATATTGTATGTACTCAGGTGCTGTGTTATTGAAAGGAGGCGTCGGTGACGAGTGTCCCGCCCCCTAGGCTCCCTGCTCTTTGCCCATGTCGTTGGCATTCTTAAGGAGAAGTGCTGAACTAAACCGAACATGCTACTACCTCTGCTCTTTTAGACTGCTTGAGTAGTGTAGAGTTATCAAAGTATCTCCTTACGGGCATAAAAAGGGGTACATTTCAAAGTCCTGCGTGTATTGGTGGTGCACACCTTTAACTCCAGCACTCAGGAGGCTCTGTGTGTTCCAGGCCTCCTGTACATAGTGATTTTCAGGCAAGCCAGGACTACACTGTGAGATCCTGCCTCACAACCAGCAGCCAACCAGCCAACCAACAGCATATCTGCCTCAGCAGGGATGGTAATCTGGGATGTGGGCCTGACAGGAGGCATCTACTCTGTCTCATGGTAACAGTAGAAGTGCCCAGGCTCAACTGCAGTGCTCCTGTCAGCAGGACTTGAGTCGGCATCACTGCAGTGTGCTTGATATAGTGCCGGCTTCTCAGGAGCTGGAGTACAGAACTTCTACATCTGTGTCTCAAGATGTAATTGGGACAAAAAGTACACAACATAAAAGATAACCGTGAGCTCATTTTGAGCTCTGTAGTAGTGCTGCTAAATAAATATGTCCTGACTGTCACTTGCACCCAAGCTCTTCATTTTGAAAACTTGCAACATCACGCTCAGCAAACTTTAACCCCAGCCACACCATGAGTTACTATTCTACTCACTCTGCTTCTGTGGATTTGTCTGTAACAGTTTCCTTGTATGCAGGATATCTGTGGGGCTGGTGTGTTTTACTTGGCATATTTTCAGAGCTGACCTGTGTGTCAGGTTCTCTTTTTAAGACTGACTACTATGTTATTTGTGTATACACCATTCTTTTTTTTTTTGGTTTTTCGAGACAGGGTTTCTCTGTGTGTAGCCCTGGCTGTCCTGGCACTCACTTTGTATACACC
This sequence comes from Mus musculus, assembly GCF_000001635.26. Classification (NCBI taxonomy): domain Eukaryota; kingdom Metazoa; phylum Chordata; class Mammalia; order Rodentia; family Muridae; genus Mus; species Mus musculus. The sequence continues at coordinate 84,526,412 of NC_000084.6, read as the reverse complement.
ATTCTTATTCATCTACTGATTTGGGCAGTTAGGTTGCTTCGACTCCTTGCCTGTTGTCAATATTGTCTTCTTAATGGATAAAAACAAACAAAAACATTCTTCAAAGGTGAGCTTAAGTAAGAATGTTTTGATCATTTTGATTAAACCTATGATTTATTGGAATAGATCATAAAGACATTTAGACATTGAAGTTGTGCTTGACTCCCATTGCTTTCTTGGATCAAGATTAGATGATAGTATACAGACAGCAATCACATAATTATGGATTCTAGCCTCTTTGAGCTTCTGTTAGTAAAATCTCTGGCTTTTCCGCATGCACTGGAAAAGTTTGAACAGGAAGAAAGAAAGGATGACGTTGAAATTGTTTGGGAGGTTCTGGGTCTTAGGGTGGGTGCTGTGTACTTGGTTGTTTTGGGTTGTCAGTTCATGAAGCTCAGAGGCAGCACTGTCTCTGTGTCCCGTTGCTGCTGAACACATCACAGCCTGGTGGCCTTAAAGCAACTTTTATGTCTCATTCTTGGTCCGGACTATCAGAATTTTAAAGTTAGTTTCAGTGACTTGCTGACCTGAGTGTGGCAAGCATGGCTCTGGCAGGCCACACCCTTCTCCATCCCCTCTACCTTGCTGAAAACTATTAGATCACATTTGTAAAGTCTACTCCCTTATTTGGCCATATTTTCCCCCTGAGGCCAACTGCCAAGTTCCAGGTATCAAAGTATTGAAGTCCAGCAGTCAAGAGCTCCCTTTGGTTCACCTAATTAACACGCCCAATTAAAATTAAACACCTCATCCTTATATGTGGTTCCCCTTTTACCTTTCTCAGCCGTCATTTGCCTGTGGGCCATGTCTGTCTCCTCTTGATCCAGAGACACTTCTCTGTTTTCCCACTTCCCCTTGACAACTAAGTCCCCATCCTCTCTCCCTGATTCCTTTCCCTCTTCTCCCTAGTCCTCCATCTCCTGTCTTTGTCTCTGATTCTCTGACCTTGTCCCTCTGGGGTGAATAGATCTTCTTCGTGCTGAGACCTTATTCATGGGGTGGGGGCCCTGAGTCAGTGTGACCCTTTGAACTTGAAATCATGGTATCGTAGGGTTGGGGCTTGTGGGATTCCCCAGGTGTTCATGGTATGGTACCAGCGGGGCTTGCAGCACAGCTTCTGACCGCTCTCTCACTGGTAGGGGCTGTGCTGTCTACCTGTCACCTCGAAGGAAGGGAGAGGACTCATGTAACCACACTGTGCCCACTCTTAAAGGCCAAGGAGGTTATAAAACCTTAGTGACCCCTGAGAAGCCCTTGTTGCTCTGCCAAGCAGCAGCATATTCATGCATTCTGGGGATCAGTAGGGACGGTGGCGTCTTGGGGTTTCTGTTACCCTGCTTTCTTTCTGCAGGCTGCTTGCTTTTCACGTTCAGATCATTTTGTTTCTTTGGAGAGCCTTAAAAAGAATTTACTTGGTTTGCTTTTTTGTAGAAAAATTTCTGAGCAATAAAAAAAAAATCACTTCCTTGTTTCACTGTAATTTAAATATTTCTGCATTTGGTGTTCACCTTTGTATCCAGGATTCAACATTATTTACTTTAAATTTTATAACAACCTACATAGGGAAATTGTTAGTTAGAATTCCTAGTTCCAAATATTTACATACATTACCACTGTCCTCTGACCTATTATTTAAGAGAGCTATTAAGTTATTTAGAAAATATGCACCTACAATTTTAAAGATGTAAGCCAACTGTATAGAAGCTAAAATTCTGTGTAGCGTGGGATCTTAACAAAGAGCTCAAGGACTGATGTGTTCTACAAACCTTTTCAAGGTAATAATAAAAAAAAAAATCCCTTTTCTGTTTTAAAGGCAGGATCTCAGTTGTACTTACAAGCTCATACTTTGTTTTGCTATGTTTCCTTGAGCTATTGGAACCAACTTAGTTTTCCCTCTTGAAGAGTATTTACCATATTCATGTATCCTCTGCTCTTGAAACCAATACCTTTATAAGTTTTTTTTTAAAAAATGGGAGTCTGTTAATAAAAGTCATTTTGTTTGTTTGCTTTTTAAATGCTACAGATTTAGAACGAGGAACTCAGGATAGTTTTCCATATCATTTACTTTTATATTTCTGTAGGATATAGAAACTGTTTAGGATTCCGACACGTGGGGAACCCAGTTTTCTGTGGGTCATTAAAGCCAGTTTGAGAGGATCGAATCTTAATACACATTGGGTTCTGGAGATCAGTGCTAAGTATCAGGTACCCACCTACTTCTTTTGCTAGCTGGGAAAGTGTGCTCAAGAGATTTTACAGTATTTTTCTAGGTAAATGCAAGAACATGACTCATGCTACTGAAATAGCATTCACTCTGGAGAAGCAATTTATGAATCTTAAAAAAAAAGCTGTCTGTAAATGTTAAATAGTTAAGCTTGTTTCATTGTATCTGATATTAGAATAGTTAGGTGTGTGTTTATTTTGGGGGATGGATTGAGATTGAATCCAGTATTTTGTATATTCTAGGTAAGTGCCTTAACACTGAACTCCCCAGGATTTGATCTCCTCTCCTCTCCTCTCCTCTCCTCTCCTCTCCTCTCCTCTCCTCTCCTCTCCTCTCCTCTCCTCTCCTCTCCTCTCCTCTCCTCTCCTCTCCTCTCCTCTCCCCTCCCCTCCCCTCCCCTCCCCTCCCCTCCCCTCCCCTCCCCTCCCCTCCCCTCCCCTCCCCTCCCCTCCCCTCCCCTCCCCTCCCCTCCCCTCCCTCTTTTCTCCTCCTCCTCCTCCTCCCTCTTTTCTCCTCCTCCTCCTTTTGCAGGGGATTAGGGGTATTGGGTTGAGATAGTCTTACTATGTATCCCTGGCTATCCTGGAACTCCCTTTGTAGATCAGATAGACCTTAAACTCTCAAAGATCTTCTTCTGCCTATAGAATGCTGGGATTAAAGGCATGCCACCAAGCCTAGCACCTTTCCAGTTTTTAAAATTATGGTTTTTATAATAAGTTTTTAAGTTTTTGGGTAACTTCATGGAAAATGTACATACACTTTTAAAGAGAAATCAGAACCTCAGCTGGATATTACTAGAAGTTTCTGGGTCAGTTAATTCAATGGGGTTCTTCTAAGTACAATATGGTTGGTTAACTAGCATCGACAAGGGTGTGCTCCACATGGGAAGCAGAACTGGTCATGGACAGCTTGGCTCAGCACTGCTGAAGACCCCGTGAGGGAGGCATCACTGTGACATCAGGGTGCAGATGGAAGTGTTTAGAGAACAGGAAGCTGATACCAGATGAGTCTGAGCAGTGCTCTTCACTGTTTGAAGGGAGTGGACTTCACAGATGACAAGATAACAGTGGTCCCTGGTCAATGCTGTTTTATATGTATGAGTTCTCACAGCCTGTACAGGAGTTCACCCTTGGGGATGGACTTCGTTGGCCTTAGCGGGAGGGGGCTTGCTTCTGTCTCTACTCCCAATTTCCTTTAGGAGGTAGAAGTTTAAGTGAAAAGCGTTTCCACAAAATCTGTGATAACTGCAACGAGAAGCTTTGGCTTTTGCTATGTGGCCTTTTAAAACTGTTTCTAAAATATTAAGTGACTTAATTTTTTAAGCTTTTTGTCACTTGTTACACCTCTTAAAGACTAAATATATCATCAGAGATCTTTACTTGCATTTCTATAAACTTAAGCTTGACTAAAAATTGAGAATTTTAATCCACTTTGTCTGAACTTTCATGTCAGAATATAATAAATAAATTCTACATCTGTCATGATATTTTTTTAAAAGGCACACATGATTGAAGTCCTATCTGAGTAGCTTTCAAAGTGGCCATTCTGTTAGATGTATGGCTCATTGGCTTCTGAGCATAGGACACATATTTTTGTATCCCTCGCTTCATATCTGATATCAGATTGCATGTGTTATGAACACTATATTTAATTTACTTCCTGTGTTATGCATATCCACGACTGCCTTACTGAGTAAATACTGTCATCACACTTTGTGTTTTGTTTCATTCGTGGCTAGAGACTTCTGGTTAGATATTGTTAATTTGACAAAACAAGCAACATCATCGGGGAAGAGGGAACTTGAGTTAATAAAAGTGCCTCAGCCAGTCTGTGGGGCATTTTATTAATTGATGATAGATGTGGGAGGGCCCAACCCGCTAGGGGTGGTTCCAACTGGGCGAGTTGTCCTGGTGTGAATAAGAAAGCAGGCTGAGCAAGCCACAGGAGGCAAGCAGAGAAGCAGCGCCCCGACAGGCTCTTGTTCACTTCCTGCCCCGAGGCCATGCCCTGACTTCTCTTCTTGATAAACTTAAGCCAGAAACTGGAATAAACCCCTCTCCCCCAAGTTGCTTTGGGTCATGGTGTTTATCATTGCAACAGAAGGCAAACCTACACACAGACAAAATTGATGTTTTTATCTAGTCAAGATTGAACTTATGGCTGATTATATTCATTAGTTCTTCTATATTGTGACCCTGTGCAATAAGATAGAATTGTACACACACACACACACACACACACACACACACACACACGGCTGGGGATTTTCTGATTGATTCAGACCTCTGAAATTCCTAAGCTCAATATAGACAAGTCTGTGCAAACCTGTAAAGTAGTATTGAGTAGTGAGCAGGAGCTGTGACCTGAAATCTTAAGGGCTAGTGTGGTGCTTTGAATATGCTTGGCTCAGGAAGTAGCACTGTTAGGAGGCATGGATGGCTTTGTTGGAAGAAGTGTGTTGATATAGGTGATGGGCAATGAGACCCTCCTACCCATGTGGGAACCAGTCCTCCTAGCAGCCTTCAGATGAAGATGTAGAACTGTCAGCTCCTCCTGGACCAGGCCTGCCTGGATGCTGCCATGATCCTGCCTTGATGATAATGGACTGAACCTCTGAACCTGTAAGCCAGCCCCAGTTAAATGTTGTCCTTATATAAGAGTTGCTTTGGTTATGATGTCTGTTCATACCAGTAAAACCCTAAGACAGCTAGTATTGTATAAGCCAATGGTACTGAATTAATGCTGATTTTGTGGTGATAAAGTGTGAGGGACTACAGTTATAGCATGAAGGAAAACAGTCATAGTGTGAGGAGATGCAGTCAGTATGAGGGGATGCAGTCATAGTGTGAGGAGATGCAGTCAGTGTGAGGGGATGCAGTCATAGTGTGAGGAGATGCAGTCAGTGTGAGGGGATGCAGTCATAGTGTGAGGAAATGCAGTCAGTGTGAGGGGATGTAGTCAGTGTGAGGAGATGCAGTCATAGTGGGAGGAGATGCAGTCATAGTGTGAGGGGATGCAGTCAGTGTGAGGAGATGTAGTCATAGTGTGAGGGGATGCAGTCATGGTGTGAGGAGATGCAGTCAGTGTGAGGGGATGCAGTCATAGTGTGAGGGGATGCAGTCATGGTGTGAGGAGATGCAGTCATGGTGTGAGGAGATGCAGTCAGTGTGAGGGGATGCAGTCATAGTGTGAGGAAATGCAGTCAGTGTGAGGGGATGCAGTCAGCGTGAGGAGATGCAGTCATAGTGGGAGGAGATGCACTCATAGTGTGAGGGGATGCAGTCCGTGTGAGGAGATGCAGTCAGTGTGAGGGGATGCAGTCATAATGTGAGGAGATGCAGTCAGTGTGAGGGGATGCAGTCATAGTGTGAAGAGATGCAGCCATAGTGTGAGGAGATGCAGTTAGTGTGAGGGGGATACAATCATAAGGCAGATTGTTTTGGAAGTGAAACACTCAGACTTGCTTTTTTTAAAATGTCAAATGTATATCAAGAACTTGAACTAAGTTTTTTTATAGGTTTGAGGATTTTTAGCCTTTATTTCTCCCTTGACTCCTTGCCTGAATGGTTCCCTCATAGATGAGGTATTGGGTTTCCATGTTTGCTCTTTTCATTATTTCATTATCAACAGTAGTTAAAGACCATGTACATGCTCTATTGAGTGAGTTATGTGACTGTGAGCTGATTAAGCTGTTCACTGTTGGAATTAACTTTGTGTGTATGTAGCAGAGTAGGAATAAAATTTGTTTAAGTCTAAAAATAAAAACAAGTGCTCAGGCCATCCAGGCCTGCTTCAGCTTTGCCGGGTAACTGAGGATTAACCTTGAGTGCTCAGCCTCCTCCTCCTACCTCCTAAGTGCTGTGGTTACAGGGGAACACCTCCCTGCCTGTGGATGCTTTTTCTTTCAATAATGTGTACAGACTTTTCTCTTGGCCATATGTCATTGTGCCCAGAGGAGGGAAAACCTGGTCCCCACCTGGTCTGAGCCAGTCAGAGCATAGGCTCTTCTTTCAAGTGTTGATTGTGTGTGTCAAAAGTAGAAGATTAGACTTCCATGTTTCTGGGGGAGATTTGGCGCTCTCCACCTTTCAGTAGGTGGGATTTTCACTGTCTCATCTCGGCACCATCCTTGTTTAGGGCCTCTCCTTGACCATCCATCCCCACTCCTTGGAACTGCTGGTGACTAAAAATTGGAGTGGTCTGGTTTAGTGGCTTCTGAGAATCAGTTATTAGCTATCTGACTTGTGAGCTAGTCAGTGTATTGTTAGTAGTTTAAAATTATTCAAGTTTCAGATCTGGCTCTTCAGCACTGGTCTGCAGCTAGTTTCATGATTTTATTTACTCACCAGCGATCTCTGCTTCCCAATGCAGTGCAGCAGTTGCAGGTTTGGTCCTTCGCAGCCCCTGTCCTTGGCTGCCTGTCACGGCCACCATCACTAACCATACAAGGCTCCGGCACTTGTTTCCTTTTTCCTCCCCAGGCTGCTTCTGCCTGAGCTTCCTGTACATTGCTGTACACCTGAGAGCAGGGCTTCTGTACATTGCTGTACACCTGAGAGCAGGGCTTCTGTACATTGCTGTACACCTGAGAGCAGGGCTTCTGTACATTGCTGTACACCTGAGAGCAGGGCTTGTGTACATTGCTGTACACCTGAGAGCAGGGCTTGTGTACATTGCTGTACAGTGGCCAGTTTGCTCAGCAGTAGCTTGCGTGAGTTGGGCATTCACTGACTGGTTTTGCTGCATGAAGGTGTAATTTTCTATTACAGATCCTGGGGTTATCTATGACAGAGCCCAGGTGCGTGTTCTCCCCTGTGGTGACCCCACTGACTGGTTTTGGGGAACGAATGTATTTTTCTCATTGGTCCTTGGGAAGAACCCAGGCTTATGTGTCTTAAGTGGGAAGTGGGGCAGGTGAGCTGTAAGGCTGAGGGGAGAGATGTGGCCAGAGGAAGAAAACAACGTTTGTGCTGCTGTCTCTGCCTCCCCTTGTCTTTCCCACATAGTCTCTCTTAGCTTCGATGTTGGGCCCCTTTTTGTTTTAGTGGTTACCCTAAGAATTATAAAATTGTTTTTGACATGTCAGAGTTTTAAGTGGTACTTTTACATCCTGAGACAATTCAAGGACTATGAGCATTGAATATTACTGATCTCCTTCCCACTGTTCTGTCTGTAACCTCTTCAAATGCATCAGCATTTTTAAGCCTTTTTTTTTCCTATTGTAACTTTTGTCTTGAAGAAAAATTCTAGATATTTTGTGCCATTTAACTAGGTTACTTCTCTATATACATAAAAAGAAATAGACAAGTAAAATTTATTTCTAAAATGTTACATTCAAGATTCAACATTTTAAATTAATTTTCAGCAAAAGCTTACTGAAGCAGTGGTTTTTCATCTAATATCTTCATCTGTGACACTAAGAAAGTCCATAACATTACTGTTTCTTTGTCTATTTTTGTTTTATTTAACTAAAGACAAGCTGTTGTGTAGCCCAGGCTGGCCTTGTACTACACAGGTGAGACTGGCACTGCCTCCTTTCCCCTGCCTCTGCTCCCTAAGTGCTGGGGTTACTTAAACGAGAGACGCACTGTGGCTCTCTGAGGGTTTCCTCTAGAGAGCTGGACTTGAATCATTCCTCTGTTGAAGAAGTTGACTTTTGTGTTTGAGAGAATGCCCTGCGTTGCTAGCATCATGGCACTGAGTGCAGGCTAGTTCAGGTTAAAGGCCTCCTCTGCACCTTACTGCCTCTGCCGCCATCCGCACTCTCCCGTTCCTCCCCTGCTTATGTCTTTGCTCCACTGCTCCTCTCCTCTCCCATCTCCTCTCTCCCTTTCCTACCCCTGCCCACCTCTGTCTTTGCTCCCCTTGCCTTACTTCCCCCATATTTCCTCTTCCCGTTCCTTCCTAATTCATTCCCTTCTTTTCCTAACCATTTCCCATGTCCATTTCTTATGTTCCTCTCTCCCTTTCCCTGTCTCTGCTTCTCCTCCTTTTTCCTTTTCTTCCTCTTCTTCCTCTTTCCCCTTCTTCCCCCGCTCCCTCTCTCTTCCCTTCTCTTCTTTTCTCTCCCCTCTCTCCCCTTCTCTCTCCCTCTGTCTCCTCCTGTCTTCCCTTCTCTCTCCCCTTCCTTCTTCCCCCCCCCCCCCTTCTATTTTCACCCTCAGTGCCAGCTTCATCTTCATACTCATCTAGTTATTTTTTTGGTCCTGGCCACATAGCTTTTTACTTTTTATTTCCTTCAGGTAGTGACACCAGTCCTGCTTCCACACCCTTTCGTCAATGGTTTTAGTTGTGTTCCATCTAAGAACAGCTCTGATTACCCCACTTGCAGTTAGCAGGTGCTCTCATACAGTTGAAATATGTAATGACCTGTGTAAGTGGTGAGCAGAATGCCTTTATTTCTAGTAATACACCTAAACACACCACTAGGAGTCTATTCATGTTTTCTGGTTGTGATGCATCCACAATGTGGTCATTGCAACGTTGGAGAGAAGGCGTTGAAGTCCATGTTGAGTTAGAAGGACAGATAGAGGACCGATGAGAAAGGATCGTGTGGGGAACTGGCCAGCAAAGTGACCAAAAGACTCTATTTTTAAAATTTTATTTTACTTAACTTTCTTTTATTTTATTTATCCTTGTGTAGCTCAGGTGGCCTTTGCTTCTCAAGGCATGCACTACTACATCCTGTTGAAACACTCATGCTTTAATCATCTCATTAACTGATTTGCTCAAAATCGTATTAAAATTAAGGGTACAGGAGCAGTGAGTTCTACTTCTAGTTTTGTGAAGGACTTAATAGCTTCCCACCAGGCAGTAACTGATGGCACTCCAGTTATGAGTCCTACTCTCTTGTTGAGGGTTAGGCTGCTTTGGGAGCCAGTCTGTTGAGTGTTGAGGATGGAGTATCTTACTGACTTTCTTGTTGGCAAGCCTAGATCGATCCCATCTTTCCATCAGGACACTTGCCTTCTCAGTGATTTCCTTTGTAGAGGAAACCATCTAGTTCTCTTTCTCTGCAGTAGAGTGGTTCCTGGCATGCAATGCTCATTCTGTTAAGTGTTTACTAAGTTGCATGTGGGGCACAATTGGAACGTTTATCAGGGAACCAGGGACTGTTTGTTTAATGGTTCATAATTTCTTCTCAAATGTGTTTAAACATTTGCTTGGGACATTTGTTTCCTTAAGGTTACAAATTCTGCTGTGGAATGTTTCTTGGAAAGGTTTCTTCAGAGAAGTCTGTTTCTTGCCTCTCAGAGTTTCTCATCTTTAGGTGTACTATCATGTTCTTGCACAAAGACTTAGTCAACTCTCTTCCAGGAGACAGTACTGGACTGCCTGAAGGTGGCTATTACTAGTGCCTCGGAACAGTCTGCTTTCTAGAGTGGGCATTTCTTATTCTTTCTCACTCTTTTGGCTCTTCCCAGCTCTGCTTCTCTGTCTCTCTGTGTTTTCATGCCTCTTGGGAAATGTTAGTCCCCTGTGTCCTGGCTACCTGTATTATCTGGGGTTGGTCTACATTGGCTTCCATCTGTCTTACTTGTCATGTTGCAAAGAATAGTGGAGAAAAATTAAAGTTAAGTGCTCAAACTTTTCACACAAATATTCCAACATACTATTTTTTCCTTATTTATATTTTATTTATATTTATATTTTGTTAGTGATTGGCTGAAAAACCGTTATTAAAGGAAATTAACTTGGAAGGAGCACTCTGAACAGGGGAACACATAGACTCTCGGTGGTTATAGGAAAGGCGCATGTTGCTTGTGGTGTATTTTCCTTGACAATCTCATATAACCACACCATTATGCAAATGATTGGAGTATGGAAGAAGGTTTGCAGTCTAATGTACAAGATATCCTTTATACATTCTTAGTTTGAAAACAATCCTTAAGTGTTTATACTTCAACCCTTAACTCCATGCTCTGGAGTCTTTATTTCCAAGACCACAGCAGACTAGCCAGTTAACAAACTAGTGAAGCAGCCAAGCAAGCAAGTACTTGTTTGACTGAAACGTACTACTCACTCTAGAGCACACAAACAATATGGCTGTGTTTGTTTATGGTCAGCAGTAGAGGGAAGAAGTTAAACACTTGGCAGTTGTTAATGTTCACACTTGTGGTCACATCGGATAGCCACAGCCCCAGTGCAGTGATTTCAGTGGGCGTACTTAAGTGAAAGCCAACAGTCGGCAGAGTACTGGGTCGACTGCTGCTGCTGCTGCTGCTCATGGCCTGCAAGGTAAACCTGGAGAGACACTTCCTTTTGAAAACTGTGGTCATGGTGCAGTGTGGGTGCAGCGTGAGGAGTCTGTGTTTGGTCTGGAAGGACACACTGGCGTCACCGAGTCACTCACGTTCTTTTAAAATATGAGTTGCCATTTTCCATTGAGAGAATGAACACTATCACATATATATGGAATGCTTCCAAATCCCACATTTTAACAAGTTGCCTTTTTCCTTTTATAGAGGTAACCATCAGTTTATAGCATCCCTTCTTTTCTAGTTGTACCATGACCCAAGAGATGCACTCAAAAGGGAATGCCATCTATGCCAGAAGATACCGGGTGAGCTTTCCGTTGAAGAACTGCTTACCATCATCACATTTGGTAGGACTGTGGACTTGCTGTGTTGCCACCTCTGTAAGAGGAATCGCATCCACGGTGATGGGATCCCCATCCACATATGGCGTTTAATTATGAAGATTTTCTTTTCAAATTTGATACATAAGCAGTGGCAATATCAATGTTTTATGATAAAACAGAAAAAGGAGAGGAACTGAAATGCTGATTTTAATTTGTGTCTCTTCTTTAGTTGTCAGTAGATTCAGTTGTATTCAAGATTCTTGGATGTGATGGATTTTCACAAAGCATCCAGACCACATTTACTGAAAACTGTGGTCAGATGTCTAAGGAGTGGTCAGTTGTGTAGAGATTAGGTTGCTGAGTGTGATGTGGGGCCTTAGGATTACCCATCCTTCTATACTACATTCTCATAGTATAGGGCATGACTTCAGCTGCAGTGAGGTGCCATCTGTGTCACTCTGCTCATAAGTATGATAAATTATTCTACTTTTTTAGTGTGGTCACAAAGTTCTGGTTTAATGTTTCTGGTGTAGTTTAGCTTTGTGAGGCATGTAAGTAGTTGATACCTGGAAATGATCAAAGCCTTAATTTTTTTTCTCTGTCAAAGCTTACTGTGTCTGAGAATTTGGTTATTACGATTCTGTCTTGGACTCTGGCCAGATTGGTGTTTTTGCTTGATGTAACCTTAAGAGCATTGGACTGTGGAGCACTCAGGTAATACAATGGCTATACTGTTTTTCTATTTAAAGCCCCTTTCTTTTGGGGGTGATGGTGGAAAAGTGTTAAATTATATTTTAGTAAGGCTAACACGATCTTATTGCTACTAGTATTTATTGGAAAAATCATTGATTGGCTTAGTAAACTTTTATGTCAATAGCATTTTTCAACCTGATATCCCTGGCCCAGATGCTGTGTTGGTGTTGTACTGAGTGTGAATGTGGACATATGCACATTCATTGCTTGCAAGAGATACATGGTAGGTTCTTTTTACATTTAGGGGGTGGTGCTGAGCTGCAATACTGTTACTGCCTGTTGATTGGTTGGCTTTTGTTAGCCTGTCCTTGTTCAACTACTGGTTTAGTTTTCTGAAGATGTAATTGTAACCAGGTGTCAGGTCAGGGTAGAAGGCAGTTGTATGGTGCTTTTGGACTAATAGTATGTAACGTGTCTCTGTGTGTGACTCATAAGTAAAGCACTCTATAAAGACAGAGGGGGAGAATGTGTAACTGCTGTCAGAAACTGAGTTTTTGATTTAGTTTGTGTGTGGTGTAGTTCACAGAATTCCTTTCTGTTTTTCTTAAAGGACGAGGGCATCGTAGTCCAGCTCACTGTTAGATCTGGTATTGAATGCTAAACCTGACATTAACTCTAGTTTACTGCAAGTAACTTCCTCACTGCTCAGACCATCAGAGTGCTTTGCTTTGTTCACCTTTGAAGAACAGTGTGCACATCTGAGTGTTGAATTGGCTGCAGAGATTCCTGTTATCTTCTATGGTATTCATACTTTCATGTCTGTCTCATAGTGGGCCATTCGCTTTGTTTCATGGGTGTGAATAAGGGAACTGCATTTGTAGCTCATACAGACTTTTATGCTTGATTTATGACCACATGTAGCCCTGGTTTTCTATCGAGAATGATCCTCATTGTCTTTGTGGACTAACTCAGTGCAGAAGCACTTGTCTGTTTTGAGCTAAACCAGACCTCTTGTAAAAAGAATCAAATTATTTCATCATGTTGAAAATGAAAAGCTATAATTACTTGTAATTAGACTTCAGAATTTTTGAAAATCGAGGAATTCTTTTCCAGAGGTTTAAGATCACTCCAAATCAGTGCCTTTGGAAAATAGGAAATAATTTTCTGTTCAATTTGAAATTGATTTAATTTATGCCTTTGACAGCTATTTTGCTTTGATATTTTTGTAGTGGGAATCAGAGAGCTGTTGGTCAGAGTTGTAATTTTCTATGACATCATATACTAGCTTGTGAGAAGCTCACTCTCCTGCTTTTGATGAGTTTCTGAACAGTCTGCATGGTAAGAGATGCTCAGTAATTATTTGTGAGCCTGTAGATTAGCATCATTTAGGGAGTCTTACAGGCTTATTCTGAGGATCCCTCCACTACCACCCCTCTTCCCCCATACTGGGAAAGCTGTATGCAGTCTTATAATGTATATTTTAAATGGAGCTTTAAGAGAAAGCAGTTTTTCTTTCTATTATATTACACAGGTAAATAAATACCTTGCACTAGGATCATCTGGAATTTAGAAGGTATGGCACATGTCTCTAATCATAGCCTTTGGGTAATAGAGGCAGGAATATTCCCGAGAGTTTTAGACCAGCTTGTGGCTACGTGATATTGTGAGTTTGATGGCAGGCTGAATTAATAGTGGGTTAATAGTGGAATCCCCCTTTTTTTATTAGATATTTTCTTCATTTACATTTCAAATGCTATCCCAAAAGTCCCCTATACACTCCCCGTGCCCTGCTCCCCTACCCACTCACTCCCACTTCTTGGCCCTGGCGTTCCCCTGTACTGGGGCTTATAAAGTTTGCTAGACCAAGGGGCCTCTCTTCCCAATGATGGCTGACTAGGCCATCTTATGCTACATATGCAGCTAGAGACCTGAGCTCTGGAGGTACTGGTTAGTTCATATTGTTATTCCACCTGTAGGGTTGCAGACCCCTTCAGCTCTTGGGTACTTTCTCTAGCTCCTATACTGGGGGCCCTGTGTTCCATCCTTTAGATGACTGTGAGCATCCACTTCTGTATTTGCCAGGCACTGGCAAAGCCTCACAGAGGCAGGTATATCAGGGTCCCTTCAGCAAAATCAGGGAAATGCAAATCAAAACAACCCTGAGATTCCACCTCACCTAGTCAGAATGGCTAGGATCAAAAATTCAGGTGACAGCAGATGCTAGCGAGGATGTGGAGAAAGAGAAACACTCCTCTGTTGCTGGTGGGATTGCAAGTTGGTACACCCACTCTGGAAATCAGTCTGGCGGTTCCTCAGAAAACTAGACATAGTACTACTGCTAGATCCAGCAATACCTCTCCTTTGCATATACCCAGAAGATGTTCCAACCAGTAATAAGGACACATGCTCCACTATGTGCATAGCAGCTCTATTTATAATAGCCAGAATCTGGAAAGAACCCAGATGTCCCTCAACAGAGGAATGGATACAGAAAATGTGGTACATTTACACAATGGAGTACTACTCAGCTATTAAAAACAATGAATTTATGAAATTCTTGGGCAAATGGATGTATCTGGAGGATATCATCCTGAGTGAGGTAACCCAATCACAAAAGAAGTCACTTGATATGCACTCACTGATAAGTAGATATTAGCCTAGAAACCTAGAATAGAATACCCAAGATACAACTTCGAAAACACAAGAAAATGAAGAAGGAAGACCAACGCGTGGATACTTCATTTTTCCCTAGAATACGGAATAAAATATCCATGGGAGGAGTTGCAGAGACAAAGTCTGTAGCTAAAATGAAAGGATGGACCATCCAGAGACTGCCCCACCTAGGGGTCCATCCCATAATCAGCCACCAAACGCAGACACTATTGCATAGTGGAACCGTTTTTAAAAAGCAAAACCAATATGGTTTTTGTTTGTTTACCTTTTTCTCACCTCTTATTGAATGTACATAGTGTGCCCTTAGGAAATAAAAGCTAATGATGGATTGAATTCTTGAATTAAGTGATCATTGTGGATATGAGTATCATATAGACATATTTTGAGCCAGTTACTGCATACTGTTAACTATCCTTTACATCTTCAAGATTGGATTTTTTTCCCCCCTCAGAGTCTCACTTTGCTCACTTTGCTGTACCTACTTCTACATCCTTGCACCGCTGTCTGGGTCTTGTGGTTTGAATAAGAATGCCTCTCATAGGTTCATATATTTGAATGCTTAGTCATTTGGGAGTGGCAACATTTGAAAAGGATTAGAAGGTGTGGTCTTGTTGGAGTGTTTCACTGGGGTGTGATTTAAGGTTTCAAAAGCTCATGCCAGGACCAGTGCCTCTCCCTGATGTCCGTGGGTATAGAACTCTTAGCTACTTCTTTAGCACCATGTTTGCCTGTGTACTACCATGCTCCCTACCATGGTGATAATGGACTGAGTGCCTGAAACTGCAAGTAACCCCCCAATTAAATACTTTCTTTGTAAGAGTTGTCTTGGACATAGGGGCTCTTAACAGCAACAGAACAGTGACTAACACAGAAGTTGGTACCAGGAGTGGGGTACTGCTATGTCATACCTGACCATGCTTTTTGTTGGTAGAATGTGGACCTTAGGATTTTGGATTAAGAGAGTAGTTGAATACTTTAAATGGGGTTTAATGGGACATACTTGTAGGAATGTGGAAGACAGTAATGCTGAGAGCAGTGTAGGTTACCATAGCCTGGCACAAGAGGTATCAGAGGAGAATATATCAGTATGTAACCTACAGACCGTTCTTGGTGAGGAATCTGGCTGCTTTCTGCCCTTGTCCAAAAAAAAAAAAAAAAACCAATTACCCTAGGCTAAAGTCAAGAGTTTTGGATTAATGACATTGTCAGAGGAGAGATAAAGACAACCTAGTATTAGCTTTGTTGTGTGGTTGTTAGTGGTCAGTCTTATGCAGACCTATGATGAAAAAGAACAAGCTGAACAAGGAAAAATACATAATGTACAATTCGAGGAGAAACCAGGAGAACCCGGAACTATAAAGTAGAAGACATGAGTTCCGGTGCTGGAGGAGCTAAAATGTTTAAAGAAAAGCCAGCTGGTAAGTAGAATCAATGCTCTCAGGATAAACCACACCCAACTAACCTTCCAATTTGTGAAAATCAAATAAAGAAAAGCTTAAGCAATGAAGAAAACCATTGAAAACAGAAAGTTGATTGAAATGTTTTTGACTGAGGGGGTCAAGTTTGGACTCCAGCAAGCAGCTTAACTTAGCAGCTTTGTCCATGTGGTTCTGGCTTCAGAGTCAAGGGTACAAGAAAGGTGTTGTGGAACCTCTCTTTCTATCTAAAAAAAAGCTGCTGGGGCCAGGTGGGCCCTGTATGGAAGCCCAGAGAGGTCACTATGTTGATCTGGGAAGGTGAAGCCTGGATTGAGTTAGAGATCCAAAGGTGGTATAGATGCTAAGAGTTGTGGGGGTACCTACCCGAGTTCTGCAGACTTTGTGTGGAATTAGCCCAAGAAAGAGAAATGAATTTCAGTCAACAAAGCTGAAGTTAGTTGGAGACATGAAGAGTGGTCTGACATTTCATGCTAATGCAGAATGTGGAGTTTGCCCTGCTGGTTTTAGGTCCTGCTTTGGCCCAGTATTTTCTACTTATGGAATGGTAGTATATATATTCTCTGCCACTGTATGGTGGAGGTATGTGATCTGCCTTTTGATTTTGATTTTACAAGGGGTTACGGTTAAGAGATTGCATGAATCTCAGAAGAGACATTGAACAGTGTTGATACTGTGATAGATAGGGGACTTTTGAAGTTGGGCATTGAATGCATTTTTGCATTATGGTATGGCTATAAGCCTTTGGTAGCCACGTAGTGGAATGTGGCTTTTGAACAAGAATAATTCCTACAGGCTCATTTGAATGCTTAGTTGAAATGGAGTGGCACTATTTGAGATCATTAGAAGGGTGTGGCCTTGTTGGAGGAAGTGTGTTGCTGAACATGTGTTATTAGGTTCCAAAAACCTACTCTAGGCACAGTTTCTCTCCCTGCTGCCTGTGAGTTAGAATATAGAGCTCTCAGCTACTTCTTTAGCACTGTATTTGCCTGTGTACTGCCATGTTCTCTGACATGTGATAATAGACTAAGCCTCTAAAACTGTAAGCAAGCTCCCAATTAAATGATTTCTTTTGTAAGGGTTGCCTTGGTCATAGGGTCTCTTCACAGCAATAAAACAATGACTAAGGCACTTGGCATGATCATTATAGACGTATCTTAATATTCACTATCATAGTCTTTCAAAACTTTGTTGTTTCTCAGCTTTTATAGCGTGTAGAAAATTTGTCTGGCTTGTAACGTCTGATTTTGCTATGCACCTTTGTTGTCAAAGCTGGGGTCTTTGCTCCTGTCATTCACAGTGTCCTCCTGCTGTAACCCCTCCCTGCTAGCTCACTGCAGTCAAGTCCTCACTCCTTGCTCTGCTCTCTGTTTCTGATTCCGTTAGGTCTACCACACTAGCATGATAAATACAGACTGACTCAACATGCCTTCATTTCATCTTCATTTCAAAACTGTGTTTTGTGTTTTACTATTTTTGACAGTTTCCCTGCTCTCACAAATTTTATTATTTACCAAAAGGTATGATTATTAGTCTATAAGAAAAGATCACAAATGGTATATGTCTAGATCCCAAATTCAGCACTTGTAGCTCTATGATTTGGGTAAATACATTGACCTTTTGAAGCTTTAATTTTTTTTTTTTTTATCTAAAGAATAATTAGGTATCTCTACCACATAGGTGACTTGTTGTGAAGGTCTAACAGAACAAGACCCCGCATGCACCCCATGCCCAAGTGTGCTCGTTCTCTGTTCCTTTCCTTCCCCCTTTCCTCCCCTCCACTCTCTTCCCTCCGTCCCTTTCTTTCTTGCTATCTCTCTGTGCGTAACATCTGTTTTCCTTTTATTGAAGGTACATTTCCCCCCATGTATTATATCCTGATTAGAGTTTCCTCTACCTCTGCTCCTCCTAGATTCTCCTAACATAGCCTCCCATCCTGAGCTTCCCCATTCTGCCTCTCATTAGGAAGCAGTCTTCAAAGGAGTCATTTTTCCCGTTGCATCCATTCACATTTCAATTTCACTTTTTGATTGCTAATTAATACCCCATTGTGTAAATGTACCACATTTTCTTTGTTTGTTCATCTATTGAGGGACAGCAAGGTTGTTTTCAGTTTCTGGGTATTTTGAATAGAGCTGCAATGATCATGGTTGAGCAGGTGTCTTTGTGGTAGGGTGAAGTGTCCTTTGGGTACGTGCTCAGGAGTGGTATAGCTGGGTATTGAGGTGGGTTGATTCCCAAGCTCCTGCAGGAACTGCCACAACTGATTTCTATGTTGGCTGTACAAGTTTACAGTCCCACAGCAATGGATTAAGTGTTTGCCCTCATCACAATCCTCCCCAGCACGGGCTGCTACTTGTGTTTTGATCTTAGTCATTCTGACAGCTGCAACATGGAATCTCAAAGTAGTTTTGATTTACATTTCTCTATTGGACTAAGGGTCTTGAACATTTCTTTTTTTATTATTCAGTTTTATTTGTAATTCATTTTTTACACATTCCCCTCGTCTCCCCTCCCACCCTCCAACTGCTCCACATCCCACACCTCCTCCCCACCACACCCCGTCTCCACATGGATGCCCCTACCCAACACCCTATCTGACCTCTTAACTCACTGGGACCTCCAGTCTCTTGAGGGTTAGGTACATCATCTCTGAATGAACATAGACCTGGAAGTCTTCTACTGTATGTGTGTTGGGGGCCTCACAGCAGCTGGTGTATGCTGTCTGTTTGGTGGTCCAGTGTTTGAAAGATCTCAGGAGTCCAGATTAATTAAGACTGCTGGTCCTCCTACAGGATTGCCCTTCTCCTCAGCTTCTTTCAGCCTTCCCTAATTCAACAGCAGGGGTCAGCTGCTTCTGTCCATTGGTTGGGTGCAAATATCTGCATCTGACTCTTTCAGCTGCTTGTTGGGTCTTTTGGAGGGCAGTCATGCTAGGTCCCTTTTTGTGAGCGCTCCATAGCCTCAGTGATAGTGTCAGGTCTTGGGACCTCCCCTTGAGGCTGATCCCACTTTGGACCAGTCGCTGCATCTCCTTTTCCTCAGGCTTCTCTCCATTTCCAGACCTGTGATTCTTTCAGACAGAAACAATTATGGGTCAGGGGTGTGACTGTGGGATGGCAACCCCATCCTTCACTTGATGTCCTGTCTTCCTACTGGAGGTGGGCTCTATAATTTCCCTCTCCCTACTGTCTGGCATTTCATCTAAGGTCCCTCCCTGGGAGTCCTGGGGGTGCGAACCTCCCACATCTCTGGTACCCTGTTTTGAAATTGGGTTTTTTTCTTGATGTCTAAGTTTTTGAGTTCTTTATTTATTTTGGATGCTAGCCCACTATTGGATGTGTAGTTGGCAAAAATCTTTTCCCATTCTGTAGGCTGCCTTTGTCCTAATGACAGTGTTCTTTGCCATGCAGCAGCCTGCCTGCTTTCAGCCTAGTGGCCTGCAGGTTCCTAGGGAACGCCTGCTGGGTTTGAGGACTGGGTCAGGGATGAGTTGGGAGAAGGAAAGTTGGAGGGAAGATCCCAGTGATCCTCTTGAACTGGGGGCAGAATGGAAGGGGAGGCTGTAGCAGGTGGTCTCTTCTAGAGCTGAGAAGGAGACTGGGGTATTGGGTTTTCAGAAGATCTGCGGTTAGCCCACCTGCTTCTCTTCTGACATCTGCTTCTTTTATTATTAAGGCAAAGTTGTGAATGTGAGTGCTGGTGATAGGCTCAGAGGGTGATGATTTCTGGAGCTGACCTAAAGGGGAGGAGAGTGACTCCTTGGAGTTGTCCTCTTATCAGCTCCTCCAGTAATCAGCGTATACAGTAAAGTAAACAGATGGTTAAGATATTCACAGGAGGGGTCGAGACATGGCTCAGCTGTAAGAGTAGTGCTTGCTCTTCTACAGGTTCAGTTCCCAGTACCCACGTGGTGGCTCACAACCACCTGTAACTCCAATCCTAGGGGATCTGACATCCTCTTTTGGCTTCTGTGGGTGCGTGGTATGCAGAGATACCTGCAGACCACATACTTATACACGTTAAGAATAAATACATCAATAAAAATTTAAAATTAGCAAGACATTTTTAAAATTTATTATGTATCCTTATCATTCCTGTCCTTTATTCTCCCATCAAATTCTGCCTCCCAGATGCTATCATATCCTTCTCCAACGTCATTTCTTCCT
This sequence comes from Mus musculus, assembly GCF_000001635.26. Taxonomy (NCBI): domain Eukaryota; kingdom Metazoa; phylum Chordata; class Mammalia; order Rodentia; family Muridae; genus Mus; species Mus musculus. The sequence continues at coordinate 84,506,597 of NC_000084.6, read as the reverse complement.
TTATAGAATACATTTATTTTAATTCCCCGAGTCCAGGGAGTTTTAGCCTTTTACTTAATCTTGTAGCAACTTTTTCCTGAAGAGGATTTAAACTGTTGTCTGTAAATCTGTGCTCCTATTAAAGACACTTTTTTGATAAATATATTTGGAAAATGGAGGTTAAACAAAGACACATTTAAACAAATCTTAGCTTTGTTAATGTTTGTATTTGTGGTATAAATGTTTAAAAGAGCACTAATTTTATATATACTATATTTTGTGTAGTATTGAACATTTACAAGGTACCATCACTGTTTCACATGGTGAGGATCCAGGAGTTAACAAAACATACAACAATTCTGGGTTTTGCACAGTTCAGATTCTAGGGAAGGGATATGAAGCAGACAGCTTCAGGCTAAGTGTCCAGTGTGGGAAGTGACACCATGAGTGAAGGGAGTGTGCTTCCATGTGAGAGGGTGACAGCAAAGAGCAGGCAGGGCGCTGGGGGAGGGAGGGAGGGAGGGAGGGAGGGAGGGAGGGAGGGAGGGCTGCCTGAAAGGGTGACTTAGAGTGAGGGTGCTTAATTGTGGTATCCATGAATACGATGTATCTTTCACAGGGAGAAATTACATAAAAGCATTGTATAGAAAGGTATTTCAAGTGACTTTAAAAGTAATATCTATGTATCTATGTCAATTACCTCTCAGCTAATGGTCAGTATAATTCAGACTTTCATATTTGGAACTTAGCTTGCATCCATTTATTACAAAGTCAATACTTACCTTAAAATTAAAAAGATTGTTAACTAAATGGTTTTAAAAGTATTAATGCTATAACCCATCTTGCGTATGGTTTCAAGCATGCAGGAAAAAAATGGTTTTTACCTTGTTATTTATGGCATATGGAATGCTTAATCTTTTTGCCACTGTTAATTGGTACTTTTCTAGTAATTATAAAATACTTCAGATATATGTTGTTCTTCTGAACTTAAAAGATCAGGCTTAAAAAATTAAGAGGATAAAAGAACTGACCTGCACTTGTATAGATTTTTTTTAATAAAATGTTTTAGATCACTAGAAGCCTTTTTTAAAAAATGAAATACTCTCCTTGTGGAGGTGAAGTCCCTGATGGTTTCTCTCTGTTTTCGAGGTAGTATCTAGTGACTACTTTGAGAGCAGCTTGCATTCCACAAGAGGCTTGTCCCTTAAAACAGCTGATGACTCAGTCATACATTACCCATGTCGCTGAAAGGAGCGCTGGTCAGACATCACACATATAATGGCAGATACTGGGTGTTGGTAGCTGAGCAGTTCAGTTGAGGGCATGGTTTAGTCCAGGTGAATTTCCTAAGAAATGATAGCATTATCTTAGCAGGAACTTAATAATTAAGAATCAGATCAAATTATGGACCTGCAAAGTTATGGGGTACAGGAAAAGTGTGAGTTTTGAGACAGTCTCCTTTGGTCAGATTTCTAATGGATGGAAGTGGACAGCTGAGCCTCCGGGGCTGTGTACCTTCTCATTTGGTTGGGTCAGAATCACGGAGTCTATTTTTGTCGTTTGTCTGTTGTATTTCTTACAATTCATAAATTTTAGTTTGTTTATTCAAACCTTAAGTTAAATATTTAAATATTTTGTTATAAGCTTATGGCATCATGCTCAAAGTTGATTTAACTGCAGAGGCCTTCCTTCTCCCCCTTGAATAAAATACCACTTTGAGTAATGTGTACTATATTCTTTATTATCATTATTGTCATTGTCATGATCATCATCATCATCAACAACATCATTTTAATAATTTACCTTTGAGTCTTGCCAGGCTGTACATCCTGAGAACAATTATCCCACTTCTCCACTCCAGCCTCTGTCCTCTTAGTAATGCAGTGCTTCTCACCTGGGAGCCTGAATACATTTTTGGTAGTCAGATGAGCACATCCTGCTGACATCTTAGAGGTAGTAGCCAGAGATGTCTCTCAACTTTCCCAGTGTTTCTGATGGATTTTACATTGAAGACATGGGATGTTGAACTTCACCATGACTTGAGCATGATGCATGTAGAAACCTTTCATGCTGTTGTGTATATTAATAAGAGTTCATGAACTTGAACCATGGTGCAGTGAACCACAATCTGTTTACACATTCCTGAGTTGTGAAATGCTGAATTGTTTCTAGATTTGGGAGGTTACAACTATGTTCACATAGCCACAGATGACTGTGTCTCTCCCTGGGTAAGAATATAAATGGAGCACCGTGCTTCTTCATTCTCAGCGTGGTTCTGTCTCCACCCGCACTTTGTATTGTTGTGTTTTTATTTTAGCTGAGATACTGTGCCTGTCATATTATTTTATTACAGTTTTATTGGTGTTTCTTTCATGAATGATAATGTTGGTATACTTCATGTGAGAACTTGTTACTAGTATTCTTTGGTGAGGTGTTGAAGTGCTTTTCTAGATTTCAACAGTGGGTTTGTCTCCTTACTGAATTTTGGACATTATGAATGTAGGGTTGATTGAAATTATAATTTCATTTTAGAAATATTTTTCTCAGTCCATTACTTATGCATGCTTCCTTCTCTTCTCTTCTCTTCTCTTCTCTTCTCTTCTCTTCTCTTCTCTTCTCTTCTCTTCTCTTCTCTTCTCTCTCTTCTCTCTCTCCCCTCTCCCCTCTCCCCTCTCCCCTCTCCCCTCTCCCCTCTCCCCTCTCCCCTCTCCCCTCTCCCCTCTCCCCTCTCCCCTCTCCCCTCTCCCCTCTCCCCTCTCCCCTCTCCCCTCTCCCCTCTCCCCTCTCCCCTCTCCCCTCTCCCCTCTCCCCTCTCCCCTCTCCCCTCTCCCCTCTCCCCTCTCCCCTCTCCCCTCTCCCCTCTCCCCTCTCCCCTCTCCCCTCTCCCCTCTCTCCTCTCTCCTCTCTCCTCTCTCTCCCCTCTCCCCTCTCCCCTCTCCCCTCTCCCCTCTCCCCTCTCCCCTCTCTCCTCTCTCCTCTCTCCTCTCTCCTCTCTCCTCTCTCCTCTCTCCTCTCTCCTCTCTCCTCTCTCCTCTCTCCTCTCTCCTCTCTCCTCTCTCCTCTCTCCTCTCTCCTCTCTCCTCTCTCCTCTCTCCTCTCTCCTCTCTCCTCTCTCCTCTCTCTCCTCTCTCTCTTCTCGCTTCTCGCTTCTCTCTTCTCTCTTCTCTCTTCTCTCTTCTCTCTTCTCTCTTCTCTCTTCTCTCTTCTCTCTTCTCTCTTCTCTCTTCTCTCTATTTTTTTTGCCAGTGTCATTGGAAGAGCAAAATTTCTTAATTTTGATTAAGTCCAACTTATTTTTTTCTCATGTTCTGTACTTTTTCCTTTGTATATAAAAATCACTGCTAAAGCTAAGAGCGCACAGAATTTATTTTAAAAGTGAGCGTTTTACTGTTCTTAAGTTCCAACATTAAGTTCTGTCTTCAGTTTTAAGTTATTTTTTTTCAACATTGAACTGTTATTCATAGTTCTTTTGTACATAAGGATATTCAAGTTTAAACCTTTTTTCTTTTTTTTTTTTCATTTTTCATTGTCTCTACAGAATAGTTTGTAAACATCTGACATATAACTGGTTGAAGTTTTTCAGCCATCTCGTGGAGGTGGTGTGTCTTTCTGTTATTTTAGATCTTTTATGTCTCTCATTAATGTTCCTTACTTTTCCGAATGGAACTTTCAATTGTACTTTGTTATCAATGTCCACTTGTTTCTGTCTCTTATTCTTACTATAAATTCTCCCTCATGCATGTGATAGGAGCATATATTTAAATGTAGAGTGTCTTAGTACTGGGACTCTTTTTAGACATCTCTGAGGAGTCAACATCTGATCAAGTTTTGTTATCTTCAGTGTTCAGAGAGCATTTGAATCGCCACCTCTCCCCCGTTGCATTGTGGATGCAGTCACTGAAGTACAAAATGAGTGATTGATTACAGCTCATGAATTGATAATAGCTGTGCAAATAGCAGGGCAGAAGTCTTGGTTCTGCTCCAGTGTTTCGTATACTCACCTTTCTGCTTGTGTGTTGGAGTGCAGTTCACAAACTGCTAGGCAGTGTTTTCACTTAACTCATGTGTGGTACAGTATTTGAGAGCATTGAATGCTTCCTATTTCAAAAGGAAAATGCCTCAGGAAGGAAGCAGAGACCACCGTGTTGCTCTGACCTCAATATTCTTTAGTTTTTCAAAGATGGCAGATAACAGCTGGGGGCTTGAGAGATAGGGCAGGATAGGTTCAGGCATAAGTGGGCCCAGGTGGGATGCTGCCAGGGTGCGAACCTCATCCAGATGTCATCGGGAGGACACTGGCACCAAGCTGTGAACGCAATGTAGGATAGTGTAGAAATAGGAACCAAAAGGACCTAACCAGGCTTGGGAGTTTGCTGCATTTCCTGGGAAATGCAATGCATTTGATGGTTAAACATTTTGTACTGTACCTTAAATTAGTATCTGTTAAATATTGATTTCTTATTTGGCTGTTAATATAGTCCCCAATGTGTAATGGTATAGTGATTTCTTTCTTAAATTACGTGGCCTACGTTGTTTCCTAGAAATTTCGGATGCCATAGACTTGGTAAAGGACTGGTATGGATGAATAAATTCCTTTTCAAGGAAATATGTGTACAGTGAGCAAGAGATCCAAATGTAATTAGCTCCAGGGTATCTTGAAATCTTAAGAAAAATAATACTAAGATAAGTAATGAGCCTACATTATTAGGAATAAGGAAAAACTAGTTTAGAGAAACGATTCAGGATGATCAGCTAGTCACCATTTTTGCTAAGGTTTAAAATTCATGCTTTAACCCTTCATAACTATACATATACGTGTACATGTACATATACACACACATACACATGCATATACATACACATATACACATACATATACATATACACACATACACATATATACACACATGCACACACACATACACATACATATATATATGTGTGTGTGTGTGTGTGTGTGTGTGTATATATATATATATATATATATATATATATATAAATAAATAAATAAATAAATAAATATCTTCTTTGGAAACCAAAATGTGTGTCAGGGAAAGAATCTAATCTTTAGTATTTTAAGTGTGTATAATTTTTTTTTCTTACTTTTGGGATACAGAAGAAATAGGGCTTAAGAAGGTAATGTTCTAGTTTGCTTTCTGTTGATGGGATAAACACCATGACTCAAAGCAATTTGGGAGAAAGGGGTTTATTCCAGTTCCTACCTCCAGGTCACACCCTATTATTTAGGGAAGTCAAAGGCAGGAATCGTGGAGGAACACCGCTGACCAGCTTGCTCCCCTGGCACCTGCCCATTTTCTTACAGTACCCAGGATCGTGGGTGGGTGGCAGGCACTATCCAGTGGGCTAGGGGCTTCCTTATCAATTGTCAGTGAATGGCAACGCCAGTCTGCTTGAGAGCAATTTCAGTTGAGATTCCTTCCTTTGCTGGTGTTATGTTGGAAAACTAACCAGTGCAGATAACACCATGCTCACTTTCACTGACAAAATAGCCTCTCACAGTTGGCCGCATTCTGATCATCTCAGCTAGCATTCACCACTGTTTTTCTCTCTGATTGGCCAAAGGGAAGCACGCGCCTTACTGTCACCAAATCACATCCTGATTGATAGTGATTTATATTTAAAACCAAACCTGTTCTTTCCCCTCAGATCATTTTGTTACTATATAATTTAGAGATAACCCATAAATTAAAATATTTATTTATTTTATGTGCTCAACTTTTAGATACTTGTAATTATATATACATATAAATGTATACACATTTGAAACCACTTTTAAGGCTTCATTTCACACTATATCAGGAACAGAAAATATAAAATTAAAAACATATTTTTGAAAATTTTAATTATTGATGTATTCAACATTTGTTCCTTTTATGAGTAATATTCCTTGTCCTCTTACAGTCTGATTTTCACTGCTAATTATTGTGAGCTATCTTAATTTCATAGCACTTCATAGTATCTGATCACTGCAGCTAAAACATGTTACCGATTTTATTGATCTTTTCAAATAGCTAGCATTTGGCTTAATTGATTTTTCTCTATTTGTTCACGTTAAATTTATTATATGCATCCCCTCCCTTCTCCTTATTCTTTCTCCCTCCTCCTTATCCCTTCTTATTCTAGGCTTAATTGACTGTTCTTTTCAGATCAGAAGAACTGATATTAAATCTCTCTCTTGAATTTTCTATTTCCTCTTTATTTACTATATTGATCCGACTATCCTTTAACTCTCTATGTAGACCAGGCTGGACTAGAACTCAAAGAGATCCACTTGTCTCCAAGTGCTAGAATTTAAGGTGGGTAGTCTGGACTCATCTTAAGAGTTTAAAGTCATAAACCCCTCCCTTGGCTTCAGTGCTAGTCTAGAAATTTCTGGTGTTTTTGTAATTTTTGATCTAACATTTGTCATTGCCCATAGACTACTAGGTATTGGACTGTGCTATACGTATACCTGGTGGTGGCTTTTAGTATGGATTCTCTGGTTATTTTGTACAGTGAGGACTCAGGCATATACTATGGCTTCTCAGTTGGCATTGCTACCTTCAGAGTACTTAAGGCTTTTTATGTCTTTTCGTGGTAGCGTCTTTGCCTTTGTATTAACGTAGGATGGTATTTTAGAAGGTTTAAAAGGTTTTTTTGGCCAACTCTCAGTAGTCCTTGTATGTCCATGTCACAGAAGAGTCTTCCATCTTAGGTGGCAGGTGGCAGTTGCTGGGCCAAGCTTATGTTGAAAGGGGGAATTACTCTTTAGACTGAAGATTTTTAGTGCCACCACCTCATGTTTTCTCCAGTGCGGCCTTGTCTTTCTCCTACAGCAGTTGTGTTGCTCATCAAACTTGCTGGGGCCTTTTTCTTCAATGAACTAATAATCGTGGATAGATAAGGGCTAGGCCTTCCAGTGCTGCTCTCTGGCAGTGGTTGTTACCCTAGGCTTCTGGAAGTGGCAGGCGGATCTTGGAAAGATGTGAGCAGAATCAGTAGGTGACTGGTGTTAAAATGACAGGCATTACAGCTCTTGGTTTCTGGGACCTGTAGCTTTTATTGCTGCTATGTGTGTTGATTCTAATGCTGAAAATATTGACTAAAAGCTTGGAAATTAGATTTTATTAGATTTGTATTTTGATACACAGAATGAGGGGGGACCAACCCACTGCTGACTTAAAAGACTGTGCATTCATGCATGCACATGTGCGTGTGTCACACTTATATTTGTGGGACTGTGTGGAGGAGAAGTTATATAACGTAGTCATGCTATGGAAGCAGGTATGGAAGGAGTGTCCTGTTCATAGATGGCACCAAACTCCTTCATGGTCACACAGTAGTTAGGAGGCAGCAGTAGTGATGAGCATGCTTCACATCTTTGTTCCCTAGGGCTCCTGTACGTTCTCTTCTGACTTCTTCAGATTGAGGGTGAAGCACAGAAAAAGCAAACAAAGGTACAGTTAGGACACATTGAGTAAACTGGAAACTTACAGAAGTTTATTAAGATATGTTTAAAATATTTTACAGAGGTCTTTAGGTAAGACTTGATACTCTGTTAATGACTGCTGCTTCGGAGAGCTTCATTTTCAGAGGGAGCATATTAGAGCCATTCTATGCAGTGCTTACTGTAATCATAACTTTACGTTTTAATTAGATCTTTCCCCAGTCTTGGAACTTGACGTGGAAGGTAGCACTTCCCTCATCCACCTTCCTGGATTCCCCTTTGTTCACACTGGCCTTTTCATTTCCTGTTTGGCAGGCAGTGTCTATGTGCTTATGCTCCTGTGGGAAGAATATGTATTCTTTGCCATATAGGCTGATGTTGGTCCCAGTAGTTTTCATAGAAAACCAAAATACAAACTAGCTTTTAATGTGGAGTATGATAACCCAGAAGAGCTTTATTTTGAAACTAAAAGGTGATAACGAGATTGCTTTATTGAGAAAGTGATTTGATTATAATTTTATATTCAGGTCTTTAGTTTTCTAGGCATTCTCTTTGAGCTTAAATTGTTTAAATATTAATGACAAACTAAAATGGCATTTTTCTTTTTAAAATATAAATGGCCGATTGTTTTTGTTTCTAAAGTCATAGAGAAACCATGTAATTCATGACCACATCATGTGTTTGTTTATACCATAGGATTGTTTTTTATCTACCATGTTTGGTGACTAACATTTAAGAAGAAAGCACAGCTTGAAAAAACCTACTTAATTAAAAATTAAACGTTGAATTAAAACTTAAATTATGCAAAACTAATAAGCCACATTACCAAGACCAACAATTAATACAGTACCATATATTCAGAGGAAAGATGCTAACACTTTAACATTTGTTCTATGTTAGAATTATAATTTGCAGTGCATGCTATTTTTGAGCATTCATTTTGGAGAGCTCAGCATGTCTGAAGTAAAGGCATAAATAAGTCAATGATGTAGGACTTTTTGTTGTTATGACTTGGCGTCGATGAAAATTTTAGCAGCACAGAGAGTTACAGCGATAGCATGCACTTGTCATCGGTGCCAGGCTCCTATCAGCAGGCTTCATTACGTTTGCTCCTGTAACATGCAGGTCAGCAGTGGAGACTGACTCACTGTCCTGAAGCAGTCCTGTTTGGCTTGGAAAATTTTCTCTGTGTGTAATGGATTTAGGACCATAATAATGACAATTACTAAGGTTTTCAAGGTAAAGAATTTTGTACAGGTAACTATTACATACAACCAAGAATGTCTGAATTTAAGAAAATAGGAGCCATTTAAAAAATTCTGTTATTATTTGGCAAAAGAGACTTTTAAGTATACATTGCCTTTTAAATAAGCTGAACACTAACATCTAGACATAACTATCATAGGTGAGTTAATGGTATGTATTGCATCATGACTCATACTATAGTAAGCAGCAATATTTACAGTGCCTGTTTTTAATTTCACCGTGTGTATGTATGTGTTTGTGGTATGTATGTGTGAGCGTTTGTGCTATGAATGTGTGCATGTATGTATGAATATACTCATGCATGTCATAACCAGAGGTTGGTGCTTCGATGTCTTCTGTTATTCTCAACTTTACATTTTTAAGACAGGGTCTCTTACTTTACTTAGAACAACTACTGCTACTAATTTCTTCTTTCTCTGTGTGTGTTTGTGTGGTTACTGGGGATCTAAAGCTAGCTTTTCATGCTTCTAAAGCAAGCACTTTACCTACAGAGTCACGGCCTCTACCCTGATGATTGCATTTGATGTTGGAACACTGTAAGTGTTCTGTAGTGTTGGGGAGTAAGAGGACCCATATCTTAGAAGAACAAACTACTTTCCTCTGTTCTCATAGTGAACTCAACACAGTGATGGCATCTCTCCTTAGTAACAGATTGTTGAACTCTTAAAGTTATATAGTTATATTCTTTAAAGTTTATAGTTATTAATTTATAGCTATATTCTTTTATATTATGATATTAATATAGTATGGCATTAGTTGTTGAGAAATTCAATAATTCAAAAGGTCATAATTCAATAGTGATGTATTTGCATGTCAGGTTGACCGAGGGTCAGGTGACCTGTTCGTTTTTCTGTTTCTGTCAACCTGATACAAGCTATAGTCACCTGGGAAGAGGGTGCTTCAGTCGAAGATTGCCCCATTAGACTGGTCTGTAGGCAAGTCTGTAGGCATTTTCTTGATTCAGATTGATATGGGAGGGCCCATACTCTGAGTGATGGTGCCACCCTTGGGCAGGTGGTCCTTGTTTGTATGAAGTGTGTTAGTTACCTATCATTTGCTGTGATTCCATGCAACTTACAAAAAAGGGGTTTAATTTTGGGCTCATGGTTTCAGAGGCCTAAGAGTAGGGTCATTGTTGTAGATAGTGTGGCAGTAGGCAGCAGGCATGGCCCTGGAGCAGTACCTGAGAGCCACAGTTCAGTCCACAAGTGCAGAACTGAGAGAGCTAACTATGAATGGCATGTGTGGTGAAACATCAAAGCCCACCGTGAGTGACACACCTCCTCCAAGGCCACACCTCCCAATCCTTCCCAAACAGTTGCACATACCCAGTATTGGGATATATGAGCCTATGTGAGGCAACCTCATTCCAAACATCACAGACAGTGAAACATCTTAGCAAGTCATTCAGGGAAATTCACTAAGCATCTTTCTCCATGGTTTCTGCTTCTGCTCTTGCTTGAGTTACTGCCTTGACTTCCTTTAGTTGAGGACTGTGTTTGGGATGTGTCAGTCAAATAAAACCCCTTTCTCCTCCAGTTCCCTTTGATCAGTGTACTAGGGCGTCATATAGAGACTTAAAATAGGCTAGTTGGATACCTGTAATAAGGGGCACATTGTTAGCCCAGAAAAACCCAAACTGCTAGCAATGATGTAGTGTCTTTTGTATTTTACTTTATTTTTTTCTAGTTTATTGAAACTAGATTCTTAGGACATGGTGTAGATCTGTGTAAGCTCCTGTGTTTGCTGCTTCAGTCTCTGAGGTCATGGCATGGTCCATGTTGATTCAGAGGACCTTGTTCTCATGCTGTCCTCCATGCCCTCTGCTCTTACACTCTTTTTTTTTTTTTTCCCTTGGTTTTCCAGCGCTCCGAGGGGAGGAATTTGATGGAAAGCTTCCATTTAGAGCTGAGGACTGTCTCTCCATTGTAATGTCTGGCTGTGGTCTCTGCATGTCTTCTTATGCTGTGGGAGGAAGCTTCTTTGATGCTAACTAAACAGGCACTGATGTGAAGAATCTGCTCTATGAGCCACCTTAAATGCAGAGGAGTTTTGCTGCTTGCTCATGTGCATGTCTCCCCCTCTCCTCTGAAAACCTTTCCAGTGATAAAAGTTGTTAATGTGTATCTTAAATGACTTGAGGTCTCCTGTGTCCTTTAATGAAAAGCAGTTGTAGATGAGAGGCCTGATTCATTCTTCAGGGAAGATGGCTGATGCCTAAGTTAGTAGTTTGTTAATTTTGAGGTTTAGAAATGTGTCCAAGCACTCTGATTGAAATACACCATTTCATTTAGTTAAAGGTATGACGAATTGGGGAAGCCCATAAAAGCACAAGGAAGTGATTTAGTGAATGTTTGGAAGTGAACACACATTGGACTTGATGCTAGTTTTAGGTTTTGATTTACTGTATATGGACACATTTAGATAGGTATTTTCAGTTGACCGTGTAGGCTTATGTCAAATAGGTTAGCTGTTAAAAGAGTAAAAGTTGAATTAAATTTCATAATACAAAACAATTTCTAACATCTTTATAATACTTATTTTATTGAAAGGCTAGCAGTAATTTATAAGTATGGTTCTCCTGAGATAAAATTGTGTGCACATTGCTTGTAATAAGTTAAACTTACCCTAAAGTTTGTGCTGTAGTGTTTAAATTATCATTACCCTTGGCATTTACAGTACTGTTAGTACTCTGCATGCGTAGCTTAAATCTGGTTACTGTGCTTAAAGCATATCAACTATGTACAACTTATAAAACTGCATACATTTTATGGTTATTTCATTTCCAAAAGATACTCAGATACCAAACTATATTTTGTTTGTGTATTAATGTACATTGAGAGCTGTATACATTTTTAAATTCCAGTATTTTGTAAATCCCCAATATATTGGTAGTTTCTTTCAAAGTAAACTTCTAAGTATGTTAGATTTAAACCTTTTTTACCTCTTGGGAGAGATGATCTAGATAAGACCTACCTAAGTAGTGAACAATGGATCATTCCCATAAGGCCTTGTATTCAGGATAGTCTTCAGGTCAGCATTGTCTGGTGCTCCCTAGACTCAGCACAGACCAGTGCAGTCAGGTTTGTCAGTTGTGTCTGACGTGTAGCGGTCTCCATATGCTTTGCTTTCCTCAAGCAAGCGCAGTTAGGTGACTTGATGTTCATTTCCTTTAGTCTTCTTCAGTTTTCCTTCAGTGACTCACTTTCTCTTCTGTCCATAAAATCCTGACTGTTTTCCAGCAAAGTCATTTTTATCTACTTTAACATTATTTCCCAAGTTGATTACTTACTTTCCTGGTTCCTGAATAGATGCTTGAGTTACTTTATAGGTGGAGATAATTGATTGATTATGAGGAGTAGACCTTGGTATTACAGTTGTTTTTCTAAACAGCACAGCGGCTATACTTGGTCTTCAGCCTGACTGCATCTGGACTGAACTACAATCCAGAAATGGAGGACATACCTATGAGAGATTTTTTTTTTCTTGGTTTGAAGTAGCTGAATATACTTTTAGTCTAGACCTTTGAGTTGGGAGACACACACTTTTGATCTGGATCTTGGGGTGGGAAGACAAAATGCCTTTGGTCCAGATCTTGAAGTGGGAAGACACACCTTTAATCTTATCTGGCCTCTACCTTCTGTTGGCAGCTTATACAAGGCCATGAAAAAAAGAGGGTTTTGCTCTTTGCCTGCTTGCCCTTGCTATGGTAACAACCCATTCCTTCCCTGGCATTAGAGCCCACTTCCAGGGTCTACTGAAAACCAGCCAAAGCGTCCAGCTTGGTGGACTGCGGAACTTCTAGGTTCTTGGCCTTTTCCTTTATAGCCAGCTATTGTTGGATTAGTTGGACCATATCCTGTAAGTTTTCGAATACACCATTCATATCTATCTCCCCCTCCATAAGCTCTGCTGTTCTGGAGAACCCTTACTGATACAGTCAGCTCTCAGTGAGTTTGCTAGTTAAGGGTCATATGTAAGTTTCTCATCTGTAGAAGGCATGGGGGTCTTTGTGCTCACAGATAAGCACTAGGGAAACCAGGAATGTTAAGCATGGGTGGGTGGCTCCTCTTCAAAGGAAGGGATTGTATTCCTATTTTCCACTCAGAAGCCTGGGGGTGGTGGATGTTGTCAATAGCCTGGTGATCAAGTCCCCTAGCCTATTATATATATCCCAGACTCTCCCTTCCTAGACCTTTATTTTTAGTTTTGCTTTTCAGTCAGTAGGGGAGATGTGTCATGTACTTTATAGCCTGGTGACCTGTACAACTATCTGAGACCACACCACATCCTAGACTCTTAAGCTATAGAACCCATCTTCATGGTAGATGGTTCATCTTATATGTACTTTGCAAAAGAGTTTTAATGTTGTCATGCCTTAAGCTTCATTGTGCACATGTAATTAAGATAATTGTTGTCAGGAAATTTTTTTTTTTTACCAATTCTACTGTACCTACATATGCTAAAGTAACCTGCCCAGGGTCAGACTCTAGAAATTGAGCCAACACAGGCTAAGTAGGTCATGTACCAGATTTTATCCTTGACTCATGAAGATTGTCCCTTAGCATTTACAGGGACACTTACACTCGTCCAGAGGAAAAGAGGGAAATGAAATGGAGGAGAGGGAGAGAGGGAGGGAGGGAGGGAGGGAGGGAGGGAGGGAGGGAGGGAGGGAGGGAGAGAGAGAGAGAGAGAGAGAGAGAGAGAGAGAGAGAGAGAGAGAGAGAGAGAGAGAGAGAAAGGGAGGTAGAACAGAAGGGAGCTGCATGCAGTTCTGTCACCTGGCCACACTCATGCTTACGATTCAGCTGAGAGGATAGCAGAAATGCAGATGATTAAGGGGTGCTGAACCCAACATCAAACTTTTCAGCTTTTGTTTTGTTTTGTTTCTTGGCATCACTGTTAACTTTATATGCAAAGAAGAGTTTTCTTTGGTTAAAACCATGAAAGTGTCCTTACATGTACTCCTGCTGTGCTTGGGTCTCCTAGGTGTTTTGATCTTATTGTCCCCTCCAGAATTCCTGTTGAGGTCCCCATGCCAATGGGAACACATTTGGAAGAAGGCATTTTGAGGACATGCACCACTAAGTTTTGATGCCCCTGTCATTTAAGTACCCACATAAATACTGAAAACAAGGATTGCTAGTTTTGGTTTGGTTTTTGAGGTTTCAGGCCAAGATTTTGGGGAGGGCAGAAGATCTGCTAACACCTAACCCCTTGGTAGGCCGCTATTAGGTATGAGACACGAGGATGCCTTGAGACCTGCCCCTGCCCTTTTGCCCTGTGTAGTGTCTTCCCCTTCACTTACTCTTCTGGAAACACAATCACAGACATTCTCAGTCCAGTCAGGTTGACAGTCAACATTAACCAGGGCAGGAAGTAAGTGGAGCTTAAATTTAATCTTTAGTGAGGGATGCTTGCTGAGTAGGATGAAGAAAACAGAAAAGTATGGTTTTTTGTACATATCTACCTGGTTTTGCTTGCCTGAAGCAGACAAATCAGGTGTCGGATGGAGTCTGGCAAGGGTTCTATTGGAGTCTTGCAAGTGGCACTTTGGTCTGAAATATTCAGACCTCTGAGAAATTTGATTTTGCCTATGCAATTGTCCCAAGGGCTGCTTGATACCTAAACTAGCTTGCTCCTCTTGAATAAGTTTCTTGAAAAACTCATTAATAAGTGTTACAGTAAAACTCCAACCCAAATATTCCCCGGCAATGAAAACACAACACAGTTAATATGAACACATGCTGTGTGCTTAGATTGGGCAGATATACCGCTACACTACCATCTTCCACATCTATGAGACCCCTTAGAACTTGCAGTTTCTCCAGGCCATGTGCTTCTGCTCCACTTTTCTTCTTCTTCCTCCTCCTCTGCGTCCTTCTCCCACTTCCATAAGAAATGTGAAATACCAGAGGGCAAGAAGACTTACTACAGAAGCTAGCTGTTCTGTGTTTCCTCTTTTTCTTATTATGTACAAGTTTAGCTTTAGTTTAAAATTCTGTGATTTTTGATCCGTATATGGATCAGAAGCAAGTGAATGTGTCCAGTGTACTGCTTGGCGATGTTTTATGCCATAAATATACCTGACTCAAGAAAGAATATAGCATCACAAGCATTTTATATAGCATTATACAAGCATTATAGCATTTTATACCTGATCAAGAAAGACTAATGCATTACACGGTTCTTCTGCTCTCAGGTACCATCGAGCCTCCGCCCCTCAACCATGGGCGTTAGCAAGAGTGGGCAATTTTCTTTAGCATTTTTAATACAGACTGTATTTCTCTACATGCTGACTTCCGATTTGAATCTCATCTTAATTGGACACTGATTTCTGCCTCTTTAATTTTTCTTTCATTATAGGGTTGGTTTTTGTTTTGTTTTGTTTTTGTATTCTTGGCTTTTGAACTGATAATTTAGCCCCCCTCTATCTCTTTACTTGTATGAGTAAATCCTTCCAAATCCTTACCAAGAAATGTCTGCGTCAGCTTCATTTTTAAAATCTTCAAGTTCAAACCCCAAAGTAGAGTTTGTAGTTTAATTTGCTTATAGCTCAGCTGCCATTATGGCTGGCATAACCACAGAGGAGCCAAGGTTTGAATATTCCACTCATGAATGCCTCTGTGAGGCATTTGCTTGAGATGGTGCCATAGTAGAGTCTCTGCATTGCTTCTGCATTGCTCTTGCAGTTCACATCTATCAGTTCAGGGTCAAGAAAAAAGTCTTAGATCAGATCTGGAAGGAAAAGGATGCTTACGTTTTGTTTGTGCTTGGATCAGTTTTCTTAGTAGAGATATCTCTGACATTTACACTAGAAGTTACTCCAAATAAGTATTTTAATACTCAAATAATCCATTTTAATGTAACAGCTAAGGAATATTGGAAGTCAGAAAATGACATAAAATGAATTTCTGTAAGTACTTTATGTGTATGTGGTTTTTTTTTTTTACCTGAAAGCACTATTTTCTAAGTTTATATATTTAATTAATTCTTATGGTAAATATTCTGCTGAAAGAAAAGTAAAATATAGTAAAGTAAAAAAAAAAACTAGTATACAGCTAGTTTGTCATTTATTCCTATTGTATATTAATGAGTTACTCATTAAGTAATGAATTAGAAGCATATGATCATGGTCATTGATTTTATATGACTATAGATGTTCATATAAAACATTCATTCACACTTTATGTAGAAAATGCCACTGGGTCTTTGCTAAGTCCAGAAGACTCTCTAAAGCTGCTTTCTTCCTTTTAAGTATTGGGTCATGAACCTTGAAATTCATCTAGCAAACAGTTGTGAGGAAAACAGCTGTAGAGGAATAGGGACAAGACGAGCCCACAAGCATGAGGTGCAGCCTCTGAGGTCAAGAGTGCATCAGCTTTCCTTCCTACTGTTTCACACCTGAGTGTCCTACAAGTTCCTGACCGAGGAATCAGAGGATGCTGATGGAGGTGGAGTGGTTGCAACCCAGCCCTCCATCTCTCCAGCAAAGAAGTCTGTGGTACAGGAGCCACATCCCAGACTCCTAAGCAGGGGTGAGAAGTCAGTCACTCAGTGTGGCATCCTGAGCAAACACAAATGGCTTTTTGTTTATCTTGTTTTGGCTAAAAGCCTGTTTTTTTGTTTTTTGTTCTTTGCTTTTTTTTGTTTTGTTTTGTTTTGTTTTGTTTTTAGCAATATATGCTTTTAGTCATAATACCATCCATGAGTTATATTACCATTATATCATAGAACAATATATCAATAGTATTGTATTTTAAAAAGCATACAGTTATCTTACAATGTCATGTCCTGTTGGTAAATGGCATCCTAATAAACATCTCAGCTTGCTGGATGTGGTGATTCGTCAGTTAATGTTGGTAAGTAAAGTGGAACATTTGATGGGAGGAAGAGTCAAGTGCCGACTCTGGATTTCCTGTATGTGCTTTGGTCCTTGATACAAGTTTGTGTTGATTGGAACTTTGTAGAGATCTCTTTCATTGCATAGAATTCTACCCAGTGAATATATACTATCAAGCAAGAAATAATTAAGTATCATTGCAGGTTTGAAAATAAAATGAAACAGTATCTCATTTCAGTGTCCTGAGAGAAGCTGCGGCTCTCTGGGCTCTCTGAGTCACGGCACAGACATGGGTCTGACAGAGGGACCTTCATTGTCCACACCAGTGAAGGTTTCAGGTTTGTCCTTTCCTAATGATGCAGTGTTTGTCCTAGTAACACACATAGTGCAGCTTCCTAAAGCTGGAGCAGTGGTGCTGTGGCCATCAGCTCACAGCAGTGGCTACTCAGTGGGAAGTGTCATTCTGAATTTTTTTGTTCAAATCAAGTTTCTGCTTTCTATTGCTACTTAAGTTAGATGTTGTTAAAAGCTGTGTTTGAGGTAAGATGTGGGAAATCAGGGAGAAGTTTGGACATTGACAGGTATTCTAAAGTTGCAAGTACAACCCTGTGCTGGTGGAATGTCCCTGGATTGTAAGAGCAAACAAAGGAAGTAGTTCTTCGAAGGAAGATGCTGTTTGTCCACATGCAATAGAGACTTTCAGTACTTTGTCTCGTTAAATCTTCCCTCACTGCATTTTAGTATGAGTGAAATATCATTGTTTTTAGTGTCTGAGATAGAGTTTGGTCCTGTTAAACCTGATTGAATTTCTCAATAATTTATTGAGAAATGATAAATGTAGATGATTTAATGGTATTTGCACTTGGAAAAATATCTTTTTAATTTCCCTTTTCAGTGGCAAATCAGAAAGTCCAAATTTCAATAAGGTGTCTTAAAGCTCAGGAGAGATGTTTTGATTTGTCTGTCGATTTGTCTGTCGATTTGTCTGTCTGCCGTACCTTACCTCTTTGGGGTGGGAGAGCTGAGGCTGCTGTGCAGAGAGTGAGGATGGTGACACGAGCCACTCACCTGTCCACAGAGGCTTCCAGCCCTGATAGCAAGGTGATGCCCGATGCCTGCATCTGCTTTACTTGTGCATGCTGCTCTTAAAGTGCTTGCCCCACAAGCATAGAAACCGGGGTTTGCCTCCCCAGTACACCCAGAATAGAGCAGGTGTGCTTATATGCATTTGTACGAGTTCTGAGTCACATGAGACACCACGATCTTGTATATTCTGGCTGGCTTGCTTAACTGAACAAGTGAGTTCTGGGTTCACTGAAAAACAAGGTTCACAGTGACCGATTGTCAACTTCTGGCCTCCATATTTATGTGCATACATGTACATATATGTCTTAATGTACATATTCACACACAGACATGGAGACATGCCACACACACACACACACACACACACAGAGTTTGTATACATGTTCCACATCTGTAGCCTTTAAATGTAAATGGTAGACTAAATGTGCCGTACTTCAGTATAATTTCTCCTATTTTGAATATGAACTGTCTTTTAGAAGCCTGTCTTTTGTAGAGTAAAACTCAGAAATCATCTATGTTAGTGAATTGTACTTTTGTTCTTTATTAGTGACTTGATAAGTAGAGATATATTTAAAAATTAATAGCTATTATCTCGTAAATAGAAAATAAATGCGGGACATTTCTGACAATATGGAAATTAAAAGAAACAGGATAAAGAAGGTCTTGCTGCGTGGTTGGGACTTTGTCTTGCAGGTGAGACCAGTCTGTACAAAGTACAAATCGTGGTTACCGTGCATCGACCACGGGGAAGCCCATGCTGCCAGCCGCTTCCTCTGGCCGCATGGAACTCTGTGAGCCGGTCTTCTTGTCCCTTTCTTGTTTTCTTTCTTACCAAAAGATTGAGGCTAATTTAGAGTAGGATTCTGTTTCTCATTTCTCCTGTCTGTTAGCGCATTCTTCTAGTCACTACAGTGAAGCTTATGGATCATGTTATGCAATGGCAATATTTTTAAAGATGAATTATATAAAAAATAAAATTCTGAAGAAAATCTTCAGTATCAACAGAATATTTATTTATTTATTTATTTATTTATTTATTTTTGGTTTTTCGAGACAGGGTTTCTCTGTGTGGCCCTGGCTGTCCTGGCACTCACTTTGTAGACCAGGCTGGCCTCGAACTCAGAAATCCGCCTGCCTCTGCCTCCTGAGTGCTGGGATTAAAGGCGTGCGCCACCACCCCTGGCGAATTTTTATTTTTACAGAAGGCGTTTTTACAAAACCATCAACTTTTGTGTTCCTGGGTTATTGTCTTTTTGGTTTTTCTATTTCATTTTTGTTCATGTTTGAGTTGCAGAATTCCATTACTTTAGTTAGAAAAGAATTACAAATATTGTTCTTTAGCATATATTTTATTTCTTCTGTAACTATATCTAATATAGTTCTTGAAAGATTGACAGTGATGGCCTTCTGGTCCATGGCCTTTCTTGGTATGTAGCCTGATTTTTCTTGCATGTGATAAACCGTGACTAAAAGCAACTTGGGGAATAAAAGGTTTACTTCCCCCCACACTTGCAGGTAACAGCCCTTCCCTGAGGAAGGTCAGCACAGGCACTCAGGCAGGAGCAGAGTCAGAAATCACGGACGGAAGTTGCTGATTTGCTTTCTTCCCATGGCCTGCTCACATTGCTTTCTTTGTTTCTTTACGTTGATTTTATGTGTACGAGTGTTTTGTCGGCATGCCTTTCTCTGGGCCGCATGCATGCCTGATGCCTGTGGGTCCAGAACAGGGCATCGGATCCCCTTGGAATTGAAGTCACAGAGGTATGGTCTACTGCGTGAGCACTGAGAATTGACCATGGTCCTTCAGAAGTGCTCTCGGTGCCCTTCTCTGAGCCATGTCTCCATCCAGTCTGCTTGCTTTCTCACACAACCCAGGACCACCTGCCAAGGACTGGCACTGCTCACATCAATTATTAATTAAGAAAATGCCCGTAGATACACCCTCAGGTCATTTTCATAGAGCAATTTCTCACTTGAAATTACCTCTGCCCAGGCGACTCTACTCTGTTTTCAAGATGACAGAAACTAACCAGTACAGCATTGGATGCGATTAAATGGGAGCTATGTGTGTGATACCAGACCTAGAAGGTTTGTGTGGTCATCTTTCAATCCATTCAAACCATGCCTGCTGAATCCTAAGCGTGCTGTTTATCTGTGAGTGGTGCAGGCCGTGTCTCCACTCAGGTGAAGCTCACCACCCGGTCAGGAGAGCCAGAAAATCAGCAGCTGTGTGAGGATGGCAGCCTGGGCTGAGTCCTGACAAAAAGTGCAATCGAGGTTGCCAGTGGCTGGAAATAGGAGTCTCCTCCTTCCAACAGGGGATTACTGAGTGCGATTCTCAGACTTGTTGGACAGGCAGTCGGTTTTGGAACCGCTCAACTTTGTTCATTTCTGCAGACGTGTTGATGGGGCCAATCACCTCCTTGGGACTCCGTGTGGGTTTCTGTGTATGTGTTTTTCACCTTTTGTTTGTTCTGTTACTTTTGATTGCACAATGAAGACGCTAATGGTTTTATGTATTTATTGCATTTACTGCATTTTAAAAACACCTCAAATGGGGGTTATTAGGAAAGTGTTTTCAAATTATGAATTAATTCTTCACTTACCTTTTAACTGAATTCTTTGATTATATAATAAGGTTTTGGAGGGTATCTTTATTTTTTATGAGTTTTTTTGTTTTGTTTTGGGTTTTATTTTGTTTTGAGACAGGATTTCTCTGTGTAGCCCTGACTATCCTGGAACTTACTCTGCATACCAGGCTGGCCATACCTGGAACTCAGAGGTCTGTCTGCATCTGCCTTCCCTAATGTTGGGTTTAAAGGCGTGTGCCACTTTTAAGTATTTTAAGGAATGAAATGGGTATTATTTTCTTAAGGACCACTTGATGATCATTTAAGACTGTTGGGCGGTCTTATGTATTGGTGTTTAGATCATTATTGCCATTAGTGTGCGATCTTCTCTCAGGGTTGTTTCTAGACTCACGAAGGTGTGTGCAATGTGCAGACAACTTAAAACACGAGAGTTTTTCTTCCTTTTCTTCATGTTGTCTTCTTTCTTTCTTTCTTTCTTTCTTTCTTTCTTTCTTTCTTTCTTCCTTCCTTCCTTCCTTCCTTCCTTCCTTCCTTCCTTCCTTCCTTTCCTTCCTTCCTTCCTCCTCCTCCTCCTCCTCCTCCTTTCTTCCTTCTTCCTTCTCCTCCTCCTCCTTCTTCTTCTTCATCATCTTGATAGCATAGGTCTAGAGTATGAATTATTTAGATGACCGTGTCCTGTCACAATGTCAACAGTTTGGGCAAACCGTTTTGCGTTTGCAATGGGGTTTGGGTAGTACTACCATATATGAGGAAGTTGGTAAATGTTGATTAAAGACATTCTTAAGCATTTTAATGTTGTAGTTTATAATAACAAGTTTAAATGTGTGTTCAAAACCATGGTAACTTGACTGTTGAGAAAACCTCTAAGTATAAAGACCTGCTAAATTCAGCATTAATTTTTTTTCATTGGTTCAAATCTCTGCTCTTGGTTTCAACAGTGTTCATGTTTTCTAAATTGTTATATTCCTGTGCGTGATGATGTGTAAAAATAACAAGATTCCATCATGGTGAAAGAACTAACAGGAAGAACAACAGATGAAAAATACCAAATGGTGTTCTTTCTGAATTCCTTTCCCACTATAGTGCAGTCTTTAAAATTGCTTTTCTAGCTGAACTTACTGCTGTTGATAAATGGGTACAAAGATTAAAAACTCATACTCTTAGATAGTAAAGGCTGTATAACTCACAGAAACTCGTATCATGCTCCATGTGTGTAGGCGCTCATGTTGTCATATGTAGGCTGACATCACAGCTCATCTTTTAAGTTACTATGCATTATGCCTGGTGTTCTTTTTTTCCTGTGTCCTTTGTGTTAAAGCTTATTTATAACTTAGTTTGACTTTTGTTCAAGGTAACTACTGGGCTTTGAGTAATAGGGAAACACGTTGCTTCAGGTGGATTCCTAGGACAAGGAAAAAAATAAAACAACTGTGGCCCATCCACTTTATGCCTGTTGACCTTTTTCTGTCGGGACTTCTTGATCAGCTCTGAAAGGGAGAGCTGGTTGCAGCCTTTTCTGGGGGGAACCTGCCTGCTGTGATGGCAGGTTCAAATCAAGCCCAGGAGTGGCCTCTCATCCTTCTGAGGTGGAGCTGCCAGCTTGCTGTATGGCTGCCACAACAGTAACCCAGTGCTCGACTTGATTGGTGAGGATTTACATGTGTGCTAATTAGAGTGGAATAAATGATTGGCTGTTTGCAGCATTGCCATAAAGGGTGCCCAGATGTACACACTACATGAACATAATGTGCCCGGGCACAGCGCATCAAAGTTTGTCAGCTGCATTACCTCAGCAAGCTTTGGGCCTGTCGCAGAGAATTTGTTGATAATTGTCCCCTATGATTTAGTGTCTTTCTGGGTGAAAGCGAAAGACCTCAAAATAATGTCTTGGCAAGAGAATTTCTAATCCTTCAGGGAAATAACAAAATATGCTTGAATGTAACTGGGAGTAATGAATAGATGACTTTAAGCTATGTATATTCAAATGTTGATTTCTCATGTTTTGAAAATATTTTCCAGTAAAACAAATAAAATATCAAGTAAATTGGCATAATTGAATAAATTTAATCTTTAGGAATTGCATAAATATCACTCTTGTAGTTTGAATTAATCCACATTAAAATCACCCATGCATATGTGTCTGATGAGAGATGTAATGTGGGGGAGTGGACTGAAAATTCAAAAGCATATTTTCTGGAACTGAAACTTTCCTCTGTATACTTTGCAAATCCATATCCTTTTTGCCAATGTGAAGCTAAGCCCCAACGGTCCCTTGTTTGCGTTTATGTGCAGTAACTTTGATATCTAACTAAGGTGAAAAGCAGTTTTTGAGTTATACATTCATGGTATTGATAATATATTAACTTACACTGATTAAATGGTTACACTGCCATGAAAGTTAGGAGGGAGGGACATTCTTCCAGCATAGCTAGGCAGGAACAAAGCCAGCCCCTTACAGAGGTCGCCACTCAATCTCTACTCCTCAGAGACAGGAGCCTGATAGCATTGATTCTTTCTTTGATACTGTTGCTGCACTTGAATGACCCAATACAGTTCAGTGATAAGGTTAAGTTAATTACGGTTTCTGTGCTGTGCAGCTCTCACTTGATTACTGCTGAGGAAGAGTTTGATGCCTTTTGCTTTAATTAAGCAAAAGGGAATGAACAGATATAATTGGATTTTGAAATAATCCTGTCACTATCAGGAACATCCTATGTTTCCCCCAACTTGGTTATATGTACTTCTAGAAGCAAAAACCAGGAAGTGGAATGAAAATCTTCTTTTCCCTGTGCCCTGACTCATTATCATATGATGTCAATATGAATTTACCAACAGCTCAGGTAATATATTTAAAAAAATCTTGACATGAAAAGTAATCTTTTGGTAGCTTCAGTTTACAATGATGGCAGTTGTTCTGTATGTTGATAAAAGCCCACCTGTAACGTAAGTCACGATGCAGCGCTGTAGCCTCTGCACGTGTCATGCACACTTTAACTAGTTGGAATTATAACAGACTTTTAACTTTAAAGGTATAGAACAGTATTTTAAGTTTCTATGCTTTTTTTGCATATTGCTTATATTCTATTTAACTGATTAAGTAAATCATGTGCATTTTATGCAGCTTAACAGAAAGGTGAAAACAAACCTTTACAATCTTCTGGTCTGACAAGGTTTTACTTCCACTGGCACAAGTTCCACAAGTTTATGCTCACTTGAATATTTTATTTAGAATTTTCATCAAGCCAGGTTTTCCTTTTTGTGTAGTAGTGTATGATTATCCATGGTTTTCGTGTGTTTTTGTAAGGAGCATAGCTAGGCCTGTGACTGCTGGTCTTTGAGATGTTAGTACAGTTGCTGTGTCCCCTCTGTCCTGGCTAGATGTCCATGCCTTTTTCTTCAGCTCCCATACTGCACACTGATTTCATCCACTGACACAGCTGTGCGCCTAACTGTGGGGTTGCCTACATGACCTCTGCTCTGAGTAACATTTTTATAAATACACTTCATAGCCATGCCTGCATCAAATGATGTACATTTTTATAAATACACTTCATAGCCATGCCTGCATCAAATGATGTAATAAAGACGCCTTTTAGCATTAAAGAGCTTTGTCATTTTTCATAGTTTCTTCTTATTACCCAATGAGTGTTTCCTAATGTTCACTTGTCTCACAAGTTGACAGTCAGTCACTGTATCTGGCTTTTCTTTTCTACATTTTGAGTAAACACATGCAATGTGAATGGAGAGCGGAAATCCTGGCCATGGGGCAGTTAAGCTTATGGAGCTCAGATCTGAAGGGATGGAAAAAATCCCTTATTTCACTAGTTAATTGAGGAGTCTTTTGAGAGTAAGCTCCATGCTATTTTTCTCTAGTATCCTGTGAGATGAAACAGCAGTTTAAGATGACCAAACATGAGTTGTCCATGCCCATTTCTCATGGTCGCTATCCTATGAAAAGAGCAGGAACCTTTAAAGTAAGTCACCTAAAATCTACATTTTGAGTAGTTTCCAATCTTAATTTTGTTTTATTTAAATAGTAATCTTTTTACCCCAAGTCCCCCCAAGATGTTCATGTCACTGCTACACTCTGAAAGTGGTGACTATGTTTTGTACATGGCAGCAGGGGTTCAGATTACTGTGGTCTTAAAGCCTGCTCTTTGCTGGACTGAAAGCATGAGATGATCTCAGTCCAGCTGGCATGAGCAAGGGGGTTTCAGTGTGGGAGACTGCCAGAGAGGAACACAGGGTGTTTGGAAAAACAAAACCCACCACTTGGAAGCTAGGGCAGCAGACCCTGGGCAGGTGGTTGGAATGGCATGTGGAAACCAGAGGGCATAGGGAAGGTCCTCAAAGAGGACCAGAGGGCATAGGGAAGGTCCTCAAAGAGGACCAGAGGGCATAGGGAAGGTCCTCAAAGAGGACCAGAGGGCATAGGGAAGGTCCTCAAAGAGGACCAGAGGGCATAGGGAAGGTCCTCAAAGAGGACCAGAGGGCATAGGGAAGGTCCTCAAAGAGGACCAGAGGGCATAGGGAAGGACCTCAAAGCACTACAGCTCCACTGAGGCTCTGATTTTTAACTCTGGGATGGACCTCTGAGCTACAGATCTGTAAGATAATATATTTTCGTCTTGTTTTTAAATCACAAATTTTATTCTCGTTTGTTGAAGCAATCCCAGTATAGTTATCTGAAAAGTTACCCATTTTGATTACTTAAGGGTGAATAATATTACTTTTTATAAACTTATCATTAGTTATGGTGTTTTGGCCCTGGTATGCATTGTTTATATGTCTGATGTTATGGGAAGGGTTTAGGTTTGACTACTTCAGGACATATTATTCTGAGAATATGACATTAACAAATTTAAAATGTGGTTATTATTACAAAGGTTAAAGTTAGAAGTCTATGTTTCCCAGTTGACTCTCACATTCTTAGGAACAGGTCCATGTTTTAGCTCCCTTGCTTTTCTTCCTGGACAATGAGACTTGTATCTACACCATCTTCAAGCAGGGGTGTAATTTGTCTTCAATACTGTGTGTGTGTGTGTGTGTGTGTGTGTTGTGTTGTGTACACGTGCGTGTGTACTCTTAGGGAATTTGATCTACTGACTCAGCAGGACTTAGTGTTCAGGTTAAGTAGGCACTGTTGGCTCCACTGAACAGAAGAGTGCTGTAAATTAGTAGCTGGGAGGCCGGAGTGTGCCCTTGGGTTCTGTGGAGAGCGTGCAGAACTTCATCCTGGTACGTGTTGAGTTTGCTTTTTCTGGACTTGGAAGAACATTCAGAGGCCCTGATTCCCTCCACTGTGGCTCTCTTTGTAGCCTTTTTTGGAATGAGATAGTTGTAGTTTCACATTATTTGCTTACTACCTTTCAAAATTATCCTGTTTGAACATTTTAAGTTTGACTAAAACAATTATTCTCTATGTTTCTTCTGCCCTGAAATGCTTGCTCATCCATCAAATTAAGTTCATATGAGATGAAGAGTGTTACTGAGTGATGTCTTTGTACTGGACACAGAGTCACACATCACACTCCCTGCCTCCCTAATCCTGAGTGACACCAGCCATGCGTCTCCACACTATTCTTTACAGGCTGTAACAGAGTATGTGTCGAGAGCTGGTCTAACATGGCAGGGGTGCCTGAATTGGCCTGGGGAAGTCACAGAAAACACCACAGAAATGATGAGGACACATGGCAGTTTTCTTTATGCTTATGATAGGAAAGGGCATCTTTGGCGGCAGTGTCAGAAGGCATGGTTATGAGAAGCAGCTGTCTTCCTGATGTGCCTCTGGCTGGGCCTGAAGAGGAAACAAAGCTTCAGAAGACAGAAGGAGTCCCTGCAATGCCTTGACTGCAGGACATTGTCTTTGTTAATGCCGCTTTGTCATTGTGAACTTGTCAGCAGTCCCCAGATCCTTCACACCTGGAGTTTGTTTGAGAAACTTTGTGCTGAGGTGGGCACAGTGGGTGACCCTGATGAAGGTGGTTGGAGGACCCGGAAGATAAGAGGGTAGATAGATACCTTTTCATATGGACAGGCCTGGGTGGGGGGTGCCTGCTGGAGGGAGATGGGCTCAGAAGACTGCTTGGAGAAGACTGCTGGCTGCTTTGGAGAGAGGATTGTGGCACGAATCTGCTTTGGTGTCTGCTGAGATTTTTTGGCCTGTGAGTTATTGAGAAAGATGTTGAGGTTGGGGGGGGGCATTCAGGAGAAGTGGAGGGGCAGTGACCAGGATGTAAAATGAATGAATGAATTAATGAATGAATGAATTAATGGGGGAAAAAGAATGGAAGTTGGAGATTGTCAGCAGGAGTTTTTGGCTGTAGTTACAAAAGGATAGAGAAGAGAGCAATGTTCAGAAGAGAGGAGTATCAGACAGAACAAGTAGAAGCCCAAGGATGGGCACAGACTTCTCTCCCTTTGTCCAGGGGGCATTTGAAAGGTTTGTTCTGCCCTCTTCCATGCCAGGGTTTGGAACAGAGGACATTCTTGCAAGGCCTGGTGTGTGTCTGACTCACTGACTTGCATGGCAGCTCTAGGCTTCTCAGCATGTGCTGTCAGGCTGGTCATGTGCTTCTCATCCTCTTAGAGGAGGGAATGAGGGATTTGGAGTAACCACACCATGGCTCTTTAGAATTTGTTAAATGTATATTGAATTATCACTTTTGTAATTCCTTTCTTTAAATTAGGAAGTGACGACTGGATGTATTTATATATACAGAAACCAGTACTGTTATGCATTTATTAAAGTCCTAAGATAAACTTCAGATTTATCCAGGAAATTTTAACATTTTAATTTCTTTTTATGTTTTATGGTGATAATGTGGTTAAAACAGAGCTTCAATTAAGTTAGAGAGAGAGAGTGAGTGTGTGTGTGTGTGTGTGTGTGTGTGTGTGTATAGTTATTTCTCAGAATTTCCCCTTCATTAAGCTTAGACATTTGGAGTACTTGGCTTAAATTGTTTTGCCCTGACACATTTTCCAAGAAATTTTATTTTTAATTTAGGGGAGATCAATGAAAGAGAATTGTCTTCCCTTGGCCTTCTTATGTCTTTACAGGAATAAAACCAGATAGAGCATTACCCAAATTTGAGCTACCTGTGCAAAGATACAGTCTCATAGAGAGCAGGCCCTGCTCTAACAGAACGTAGTCTCCTATTGCTTTACTGTGGCTGGCTGTGCGGCAATGACAGCTCTGACAATATTTGAAATTTAGAACAATTTGCACCATGTGGACATATTGTTTCACAGTAGCCTTCGCATTGGAGTACAGTGTTTAACACAGTGTAGCAGAAGGGATGTTGTAAAGGCCATGGCCGTGTGAGTTTCTTGGAATTCTTGAAGTAGTTGGAGTTTGTATGTTGACAGGAAGAAATCCTAAGTACGCCTCAACATAGAAGCTTGCTTCTGTCACTGCTGAGGTGATGTCTACATTTTATATACTATAGAGAGACTTATGGAAAAAGTTGTTTTCTCATATCAAATGAAGCTTTAAAAAATAAATCTTAGTAGTTTGTTGTAAAGATTTTGCATCTGTTAATGAAACAGAATCATCTAGACTGGTAGCTTCATTGAAAATGCGTAATTGCAAAATTAACTTGTCACGCACCCCACTCAGCAAAGTCACTTTCTCATAAGTCTGTGGTCACAGTATGGTTTTACAGTTCAGCATCTGGCTCTGTGGGGTACTGATGGCTTCTAGGAAGAAATGTACCAGGGTGAGCAATTAAAGGCAAAGTGACAGCATAAAATATGATCATTGTGGTTATCCGAAAGACACAGATATGAAATTTGCAGATCATTGTCATTTCTGTACCCGTATTTTCTCTTGCTTTGTTAGCTTAATAATTGTAGAACAATTTATTTTTTCTTTGAAAAAGTGAGCAAGGCTGTTTTAATTATTCTTGTTCTTGTTTGTGTCTTTCTTCTTCAATTGTGGCACTGTAATTGTCATATATAGTATTATGTATCAACACTATCAAAGGACATGATACTTTTATATTTAAAACATAAATATTAAAATAGAAATTTAGTTGTTACTAAAATTTCCTATGGTTATTAGCATTTGTATCACATGGAGATTGTATGATACTTGCCACCTGGAAATGAGGGTTGCTCATAGTTTCCTTCATAATGTCAGGTGTGTTTTGAAGTGTGCTTTACAGTATCCTGTTAGGTATAGAATTCATAGCCTGGCATGAGGGCTTAGGTATGTGGTGAAGACAGCAGGTGTTTCTGCTTTGCTTTCACTCGCAGAAACCTGCTTTATAAACAGAATTGTTAGGATTCTGTTCAAACAGGCAAGAGCCTTGCCCAGGATGCCATGTTTGCTCATGAGCCTCTGTGCTCCCTTTTAAGCAGGTGGCTACTCTCTACTCCTGGACATTGCTGCCCACCTCTCCTGTCTACTCTGAGTCATTTCTTCATGTGCCATGGGAAAGCTAGTGACTTTACCATTTCAGGCCAAGGTCACTCTCTTGTACTGTATTCATACTGTCCCCTCTCCCAGAACAGACATACACATACACACGTTTGTATGCATGCATGTTTGGACTTTGCTGTTATGTTAAACATAGCCTGTGTTTGCAGGTATCTGCCTCATTCACTAAGGTCCTGTGACTTCTCAGTAGTCAGTTGTGCAATATGGTCAGGCATGCTGGGTCTTGCCACCCCAGGGTGGGATTACAATGTATGCCACTATGTTGCCTTTTCACCTGGGTTCTGAGGATCAAATTCCATCCTTGTCCTTTTAAGGCAAGCACTTCATAGTCTGAGCTATCTCCCCTGTTCCGAACATGATATTTTAAAGACGTATGTACTGTCTCTCATTTTGTAAAGTGAGTATTTACTGCCCTGGTTCAGTTTTGGCACTTGTCATTTTCAGCCGTGAACTCCAAGGTGAGACAGCTCTAATGTGTGTGTTAGACGGTTGAGGTGTTTTTGTTTGCCTTCCTCAGGATGCAGTTCATGTTGTATACATTACATTCATGTCCAGGAACAACCAGTTCTGTTTTGCTGGCTGAGTATCTTGAGGCTGTCTGTTTTAAGAATGAGCCTTCTATCCGGATATTTGTGCTTTCACAGTCACCATCAAGTTAACTTTTTATTTGAAAGTCTAGTTGGTGAATCAAAATGACAAGAACACAGATTTCTGTAAATGAGCTGTTGAAATAATAAAGACTAACAGGATACGAGCATGGCCTAGAATTATCAGCATATCTTACTTATGCAAAGTGAGGTATATTACTTATCTTCTTATAGGCCAACCCCCCTCTCCCTGCCAGTTCTTTTCTGTGTTGTAATAGTCATCTTTCTGTAGAATTTTGGATTTTGTCCTGTTTATTCATTAAACCAGTGTACAGTATCATAGGTGTCATGATGCTTGTCCTCTTTCACCCGCTGTGTTCATACTCACCTCCGGGATTATTTCCATCTTATCCTCCTGCGCATCCTTCTTTCTCCCCTGCAGTCCCTCCTACTTTTGCCTTATTAGTGGGTAAATGTGCGCGCACAAACACACACAAACACACACACACACACACACACACACACGCATGCACGCACGCACGCACGCACGCACGCACGCACGGATTTACATCCTGCCAGCAGGAATGGTTCGCACCTTCCTCAGTTCCTAGGAGCCTTTGCTTTGGATGTCATGATCATGGCCACTCTGATTGGCAGTGGCTGGAACATCAGTGTGGGTGCTATTTGCGTTCTTTCATGGCTGAGGACACTGCACATCTGTCATATGTTTTTTGACCTTTTGAGAACACTTTGTTCATTTATTGATTTACTTTCTTGTAAAGTTTAAGGTTTTGAGTTCTCTACATACTCTAGCCATTAATCCTCTGTCAGATGTAAACAGCCAAAGGTTTTTTTCCCCCCATTCTCTATAGCTTTTTATTCCCTTTACTAAATAAAAGATTTTTAACATTTTTTTGCTATTTCTTGTCTTTTTTTTAGATTTATTTATTATTATATCTAACTACACTGTAGCTGTCTTCAGATAAAGAGGACATCAGAACTCACTATGGATGCTTGTGAGCCACCATGTGGTTCCTGGGATTTGAACTCTGGACCTTCAGAAGAGCAGTCAGTGCTCTAACTGCTGAGCCATCTCTCCAGCCCCTATTCCTTGTCTTCTTGAGGTCATTTTCAAAAACTCCTTGTATATACCAACATTTTGAATTGATTTTCAACATTTTGTTTCTACTAGTTTCAAAATTTCAGGTCTATTATTATTCTGTCTTTGAGACAGGGTCTCTCTAGTTAGTCCTGTTGTCCTAGAACTGGCTGTGTATGCTAGGCCAACCTCAAATTTACAGACATGTCCCTGCTTTTGTCTCCTTAGTGCTGGGTATTTACCAGCCTGCCTGGGGAAAGTTTCTGGTATCATATTAAAGTGTTGATCCACTTGAGCTGGCTTTCTTGTAGGGTGAGAGGTTCAGAACCATGTTGAAGAGGCTGGCCTTTGCAGTGTGTGTTTTTTGTCATCTTTGCTGAGACTCAGGTGCCTGTATCTACATGAGTTCCTTTCTGTGCCTTCTAGTTGGTTGGTTTACATGTTTGTTGCACCCGCTCACTGTTTGTTACCATGGCTCTGTCGTATACTCTGAAATCAGGTTTCATAGTACCTTTTCATGAATTGTTAATTTCACACATTTTCTGTTTGGGGTCTCCAGTGCTTCCATACAAACCTTAGAGTGTTTGATTTTCCTTCTGTTCCTATGAAGAAGGCCCCCCTTTGTGGATGGTGTTTGTTCTCAATTTCCTTCTCGCTGGTTTCTTTATTTGCATGTGAGGAACTGTTAACTTGTTATCTTCCTACTCAGCCGAAAATATTTGTTTAACCCAAGAATTTTCTGGTGGAGTATTGTAAGGGGTCTTTTGAGTATCATTATAGTCTTTTGAGTATCACTATATCCCATAGTGAATAGGGATCCTTTGACTTTTTCTTTCATAATTGTATTTGTTTTTCTTAATTGCTATAACATTTCAGGGACTATACTGGATAAGAGTACAGAAGGTAGACATCTTTGTCTTATTCCTGATCTAGGAAGAAGGGCTTTCAAGTATTTTAATAGTGAGTATAATGTTCTCAGGATGGATACACATGCATGTGTGTGCACACACACATATTTATGTGTGTATATGTATATATATATATATATATATATATATATATGTTTTATTTGTATATGAGAAACCATTAATTTGGTATCTTACTACTTTGCTGAAAGTATTTATTTAATCTAAGAACTTTCTACTGGAATATATATGTGTGTGTGTGTGTGTATTTTGTATGTATGCATATACATATTTACGGACATACACAGTGCATTATTTTCAAATATGTTCTTTTCTGTTGCTAGTTTCTTCAGGGCTTTTTTCCATAACAATATGTTGAACTTTCCACATTCAGTTTCTGCATCTCAAAGTAATCTATGAGAATTCTGTCCATAAATCTACTTATGTGTCACATTATATTTCTTGATTTGCATATGTTGAACTATCCTCACATCTCTGGAAGAAAGCCAACATGACCATGTCATATGATGTTAAGTGTGTTTTGTCTTTTGTCAGTTAGTGTGTTGCATACGTCATGTTAGTTAGCTTATTGCACACGTCTTGTTAATTAGCTTGTTCTGTACATCTTGATTCTCTTGCCTAGCAGTCAGCGTATGGTTCCTCTTTCTGCATAGTGCTCTTTCTTTTCTCTATCAAATTCTGTTTTGGTCTTTGTTATTGCTTCTATCGAGCAACTTTTGGTATGCACCTACCCAAGTATCTTCAGGGTGCATTGTTCTGTTGTTTGAAAGATCATAGTCATTCATTCTTTGCCTCCACCCCTCTCTCCCTCCCTCCCTCCCTCTGTAATATGGCTTTGTCATCCAGCCTTCCTTGAACTGTATATCCCAGTGGTTCCTGTAAATTCTTAATTGTTTTTATTTAATTCTAGAATTAAAAAAAAACTTGGTTGATTCACTCTGCAGCTTACCATTCAAGAAGATATTGTTCATGTGTTTCCTCTTTCTTTCTGAAGCTTTTCTTGCTATTGAACTCTTAGTTTATGATGGGATAAGGTGCAAGAATATCAATCTCTCCTTCCTTATCTTTCACCCTTACCTCATCCTTCTTCAACCTTCCCTCCCTGTTTGCCTGCCCCCTTCTTTACTTCTCTCCATCCCCGCTTTCTCCTTCCCTTCCTCCTTACCCCCCTCTCTCTCCCTCAAAACAAACAAGAGGAAAAGAGCCCAAGAGAAGGCAGAAAAATCAAGCCCCACCCATTTGTACACTCAGGAATCCCATAACAACACTAAACTAAAGCCATAGTAGTATATACACAGAGACCTGGTGCAGACCCATGCAAGCCCTATGTGTGCCAGTCCAGCCTCTAAGAGTTCATATGACTTTAATCCCATTGATTTAGACGGCTTTATTCTCCTCGTATCCTCCATTCTTTCTACTGCCTCTTCCTCAGGGGTCTCTGAGCACCAAGGGGCAGGATTTGATGGAGAAATTCATTTAGGGCTGAGTGGACTAAAGTCTCTCTTTCTCAGTATCTTGTCTGGGTGTGTGTCTGTTATGGTTTGTATATGCTTGGTCCAGGGAGCAGCACTTTTAGAAGGTATGGCCCTGTTGGAGTAGGCGTGGCCCTGTTGGAGTAGTTGTGTCACTGTGGGTGTGGGGTTTAAGACCCTCATCTTAGCTACCTGGAGCCAGTATTCTTCTATCAGCCTTCAGGTGAAGATGTAGAACTCTCAGCTCTGCCTGCAGCATGCCTGCCTGGATGCTGCCATGTTCCTGCCTTGATGATAATGGACTGAACCTCTGAACCTGTAAGCCAGCCCCAATTAGATGTTGTCCTTATAAGAGTTGCCTTGGTCATGGTATCTGTTCATAGCAGTAAAATGCTAATAACTAAGATGGTGTCTCTGTGTTTGTTCCCATCTGGTTCAGTAGGAAGTCTGTCTGATGAGAGCTGAAAAAGGCACTGATCTATGATCACTAGGAGTCATTTTATTGTTAAGATTTTTTATCTGTCTGTCTGTCTTTTTGTCTGTCTGTCTGCCTGCTTACCTCTCTCCCTCCCTATCTATCATAATGGTTTCATTGTAGGTTCCTGGGCTATCTAGTCTCAGTTTTTGGATCATCCTAGTAGTGGCAAGTATATGTTCCATCTTGTGGAGTTGGCCTTAAGTGAAATCAAATAGGGCTTTGTGCCACAAGATTTGTGCCACCATTGCAATAGCATATCTTTAATGCAGGACACAACTGTAGATCCAAGGGTTAGTGTCTGGTCTAGTATTATGGTAGCTTGCAGAACGAGTACCATCCTGTACAAAAATTCTAGAACAGTGGTTCTCAGCCTGTGGCCCATGACCTCTTTGGGCATTGCATATCAGATATTTGTATTGCAATTCATAACAGTAACAAAATTACAGTTATGAAGTAGCAATGAAATAATTTTATGATTAGGGTTAGCACAACATGAAGAACTGTATTAAAGGGTCACAGCAGTAGGAAGTTTGAGATTCACTATTTTAGTACTTACAGATGAAGGCCCTATGTAGGCACCTGTTTGGCTTCTCCAAGTTCAACCTCCTGAGCCTGTTTTTGCTGTTTGTTTATATATGATTTCGGCACTGACCCCTCCGTTTGGAAAACCAATAAGGGTGCTCCTCATTGGTCGAGTCTTACTGTCCTTCTCCCAGGACACTTTAGATGCCTGTAGTTCTTTGTCTGTTGGTCATAGCCCATGAGCACTTTTCCCCTTTGTGTTATCAGGTGCATACTGGAATTATGAAGTGCAGTACAATTTAGTTAGCAATGGTGTATAGTTATACACAGATTCTCTAATTGTATAAATATGCCAGGATAACATTAGATGATTATATTATTCAAAGGGCAAAACCTTAATTTTTCTCCAAATGTGTGGAAGTATTCTAGATTTAAAGATTTTTATATCACTGGCTCGTCAGGCACTGTGGAAGCTGGGGCAGGTTTTCACATATTTGCAGGTAGCCAGGGCTATCCATCAATTTGAAGGCTATCCTAGAAAACTTTGTAAGACTGGTTCTCAAAAACGTATTCTGCTTAAAATATGGAAAATTAAGTCTGGGCGTGATGGTACATGCTTTTAGTCCCATCATTTGGGAGACAGGGACAGGCAGATCTTTGAGTTCAGTGCCAGTCTGGTCTACAGAATGAGTTCTAGGACAGCCAGGGCTATGACACAGAGAAATCCTGTCTTGAAAAGCCAAACCAAACTAAAACAAAATAAAACCCCCAAAACATGAAAAATTATTCCTTAGGCCTTGGTAACTTGATGTGAAATTAAGACATTTGTCTGACTTATTTCCTGGAGCATTTTACAAAGCCACAAAGTTTTCCATTTTTGAATTGTGACGATTACGGTATTCTTTCTTTAATTTTTTATCACTGTGTTTTTCCAATTTAGGTACAGCTCTTTACTGAATCAATACTTTGATCTTATATCTTTCTATAGATTTATATTGATGATATAGACATAGATGACTTAAATATAGATGATGAGATCCAGATATTGTAGATACAGATCATATGCATATGTGTGTGTACGTGTGTATATTATCCTACATCTTCTAAAGGAAGATGCATGTAGTCCTTGTTTTGTTCTATACACCAGCTTTTAAGTAATAACCAGACTATCGAGAATATATATTTTAAAATTCTATCAAAATTGTTTTTATATAGCTGTCTCAGCTCTGACCCAAGAATCTTAACCTAACATTTTGTTGCATTTAATCTGTTTATTACATATTTAAAATTTAGAGAAACACAGTATATGCAACCTATAGTGGTCTTGTTTTTTTAATCTTCTTTTTTGATAATTTTATTTATATGAAATTGCTTTAAATAGGAGAAATTTCAAGGTCTTTTTAGATAACCTTGTCTATTCTTGTTGTCTTCATAGGCATTATTTAAAATGCAGAAACTTACTGGTATTTTAATATAAAAGAACCTGATGTTCAAGGTAGATTTCCAAATTTTCTATATCCATGTTGTGCTTGAATGTCTGATAAACAGAAATTCCTTCCATTAAAAATAATACAAAACAAAACAGTACCTCCAAACCCAGTGTATGTCCCCTCCTTGTGGGAGGTTAGGACTTTTAAAAGCTCATTATTCCTTACTTCCTCTAAGTTGTCCCATAAATAGTTGTAAATATTTTATCTTTATTATAGAATGTTTGGAGTGGTTAATAAATTTTAGTGAGTATTAAAACAAACCTTACTCAACTTCAATATTTTGTTTTGTTCCCCCTCTTGCTGTTAGCCAACTATACTGTGTACATTAAAATTTGAAATTTGCTCTTGGTGAAATTGGGAAAAATTTTTGTATGGCATTAAATATTCTTTGTTGGTAAATTTACGGCTATTAACTTTTAATGTGTTGGTATTAGAATTTAGAGCACCGTTTCTTACTGGTCCTCATGTTAAGTTTTCATTATTCAAACATTGTGCATGCTCTAGATATCTTTCTGTATAAAGAAGTTTTGCCCCTGTCATTTTTTTTCAATCTAGATTCCTTGAAGTAGGAATATTTTGTTGCTAAGTGACTGGTGATGTTTAAATCTATTCTTATGAGTAGTTAAAGTACTTTGGGGAATGTTCATCTTATGAAGAACTGGAAAGAGCATTGTACTAACAGAAAGTCAATTTAATAGTAAAATTAGATAATGATATATATATATATATATATATATATATATATATATATATAATATGTAATAAAATAAATACAGTAGCATTGAACTTTTGAAAACATGTAAATGGGGAACTTTTTAGGAAATAATATTGTGTGCTGCTCCTGCAAGTGCAGTTGTTTCATGTGGTATGTCGTTATCCATGTTACAAATACCCTGGCCCAGTAGGTATGTGATGTTCCTGGGCTTCGGTGTGAGCGAGTGTGTGGCCATCATAGCTGATGGACCTGCTGGGGAAGGAAGGAAGGAAGGAAGGAAGGAAGGAAGGAAGGAAGGAAGGAAGGAAGGAAGGAAGCTCTGGTACTTCCTTGGGATGTCAGGAACTGAGTTATGCCTGTAGGCAAGCTTGTGATGCTCTGAATACGGCTCCTCAGAGCTTGAGTATTTAGCTTGAAAATTTTAAGTCATTGATTATTTTATATTTTCATTCAGTATTAATATATAAGAAATGCCCATTCTATTTTAAAAACGGATGTCATGATGGATGTTTTGCCCCGTCCTTCCACTAGGTTGGAGAGACCAGGCATCCCTCGGAAGTAGCTAGCTTTGTAAGCCTACTTCCACCTCCTTGGTATTTTCAGGGTTTAGACATTTTTAGACCTTTTCTCCCCCTCCCTCTCCCCCTCCACATCTCCAGGCTTGCTTGCTTACTTGCTTGCTTGCTTTTTGCCTTTGTGGCTTCTTATTCAGCATTCTTTAATCATAAATTTAAAGTTTTTCTACAGAGATCTTCAGTAATTTTGATCTTTGTCTAAAATTACTGTTATTTTAAAAATAGGATTCAAAGGATTCTTGAGGGTTATAGAAGGAGTGCAGTTTCTTGATCAGAACCAAAATGAACATTTTGGTTAATTTGTTATCAACTCTATTCATTAGGACAAATATCCAAGAATCCTCCTAATCATTTGTGAACTGCAGTTAACACTATTCTATCTTCGCTTTGCTGAATAGTTTTGTACATTCACAGTTTTAAACTTCAAGTACTTTATTCAACTTATTACATTAATGCAGATTTAACATTAAAATTTAATGTTAAGATAGTCTTCCTTCCTTGCCATTTTTGAAACAAGGAAGAATATTTTTGATGAATTTTAGAAAACCTTTGAGTGTGGTTTCAATTATTTCATACCTAGAACACAAACAATACTGATATGTTTTGTATGCAATATAAATCCCAAATATATAATATTTATGTGTACAAAATCACTGCACTTTTGAGATGTTGATCTTGATTCAAGCAACTATAATAGACTGTAAGTCTTCTGAGAACTTTTAGTAGACTTGCTTTAAGAATGTTTGTGCAGTGGGCTTGGCTGCTTCATGTCCCCATGCTTGGCTCTAGTTCAGAAGCGATCCCTTGTTGATTTAACTCAGGAGAGTCACCTACTCATAGAGCTGTGCCATCAGAGTCTGGGCTGGGATGCTTCATGGCTTGACCAGTTCATGGTTTTAGGTGTTTCATTGTATTTCCTTAAATCAAGCAGAGTGGTCCATCTGCTTTTTCTAAATCAGGTCTTTCCTCATTTCCTGGAATGAATTTCTAAGCCTTTTAGGGTTAATCTCATTTTATAAAATGCAAACATTTTCAGTTGGTCATTAGTGAGAGGAACTTGTCTGAAAACCTTAATTGCAGCCTCTGCAGCTTGAGCAGATGAGTGGTCCAGGCCTTGCTGGTTGGTTCACGTTCTTTGTCCTTAGTATGTGGTAAGCAAGTTTTCTTCCGAAGGCCGTTAGTTGTGGAGCTGTGACAGCCAGACTGTCTTCACTCTTTTCCAGTTGCTTTATAATTGTCTATGTTTATTTAACATATTATTGGCTATGGTTTGTTGCAATTTGAAAACTTTCAGTATTTTATAGAGTAATTTTGAAACCCACTGAAAAATTAAATGCTTAACTTTCTACTCTGTTTCTATTAGGTGCCAAATTTGACTTCCAAATAAACTGATGGTTGGTTTTCATCTTTTTTTTTTTTTTTTTTTTTTTTTTCTCTAGACAGGGTCTGGAGCTGTACTTAGTCAAGGGGATGGCCTTGAACTCATATTCCCTCTACTACCAAGTGAAAGGGTTACAGATCTGTGCCACCCTACTCAGTATTATGTTATGGCTTATACAACAAGTCTCAGCTTCAAGTTAAAAAACAAAAAAAAAACTTCTCTCTTAACATATTATCAACTGTTAACTAGTCGCAGAGAATTGTCTCGGTCTGCATGGTTTTTATAGAACACATAATGAGCAATGCATTTAATGACACCTAATGTGCTTTTGAATTACTGCTTGAGAGAGGTGCTGCACCCACTTCATTAGCTTATAGGAAATATTGAAATGCTGTAATAATTAAATTATACGTACTGAAACATTTTCCTATATTAAGTATTCTTAACAAATTGAAACATTTTTAGCAACATTGAATCATTCATTGAGTATATATGAATAGAAACTTACTGTTATTTGTTTTTTATTATAAGTTATTTTTCCTTCAAATGTAAGTAAATGAAACTTTAAAAATGTTTTCATTTTCCTCTCCTTGTTTTCCATCATTGGATTTTGCAGAGCCATGATGGAGGAAACCTGGCGCACTGTGTTTGGTTTGATTTTCTGTTCTTGATGTATGGGTCTGAGAAGGGTCTTGTAGGAGGACTCCACAGTGATCTTGTTTCCAGGCTCTGCTGATATGTGAATGTCTTTTGTCATCTGCAATCATGTTAATCCCTGAGAGCCCGCTCTATTGGAACTGAACAGTACTGCTTTGCTGCAGGTCAGCTTTCATGGACAATTAGTGTCGTAAGAGGACTCTGGTCACAAGTTGTCTTAAGTGTTTACCATGAAGACATCATCCTGTAGTTGAGCAGCAGTGTTCCGTGCGTAGCTTCATCTCTCCTGAAGCGTTTCATGTTAGCCTTTTCTTTGAGACAAGTTGAGCAACTGTTTTCTGCCCGTGCTTGGCATCTGCCTTTGTGGGAAGCCTTAGGCTCTACAGATTTGCTGGTTAGTTCCCTCCTTTCCTCATCTTGTTTGGTCTTGTCCCTTCTCAGTAACTGTCAAAGACCGGCACTGGGTTATTCTTCTGACAAGAATGAAAAGAACTATCTCTACTGCTTGGCTCTGTGTCAGTGTCGACAAGTTGTATGTGTTTGATGCTCCAGGAGGTGGTTGGTTCCAGTAGTGTGCAAAAGCAGCCAGTAAATTTTTGATGCTCCTCTGTTCAGTGCTACTGCATCCCTCCTCTTACTGTACGTATGACCACAGGAATAAATATTCTAAACTTATTTGAACCTTTGAAAACCTAGGCCATTGTACTGCAATTAGCCTTTCAAGATCATTAGTTTACTTATATTAGGATAACACAGGTCATTTAGAAAGTGTCTATCCATTTAAAATCTCTCTTTTTCTTCCTACCCTGTTTATGTCTGTCTGTCTTTTAT
This sequence comes from Mus musculus, assembly GCF_000001635.26. NCBI lineage: Eukaryota > Metazoa > Chordata > Mammalia > Rodentia > Muridae > Mus > Mus musculus. The sequence continues at coordinate 84,467,212 of NC_000084.6, read as the reverse complement.
TTTCTCCCTTCCTCCCTTCTTTCCTTCCTCCCTCCCTCCCTCCCTTTCTCTTCCTCTTCCTCCTCTTCTTCTTCCTCCTTCCTCCTTCCTCTTCCTCTTTCCTCCCCCCTCTGTCTCTGTCTCTCTCTGTTTTTGACAAGTCTTCCTGTAGTCCTATTTGCTTTCAAGTTTGTGATACTTCTGACTCAGCCCCTCGAGTGCTGGAATTATAGGCCTGTACCACTATACCCTGCCACTGCAGAATTTTAAGTCTTAAAAAAAAACCAAACAAACCCAAAACCCCTTTTATTATGTGGTCCTCTACATAGGGAATGTTTTTACTTCCAGGAAAAGACCCAGTTCATAGCTTTAAGAGCATTTTATTCACACAATAGCAAATAGAGAAACTGGATGTCTTCATCTAGCATATACATATGCTTTTGTGCCTGATATTTTGCTTACATTTAAAATTTTTATTTAAATTCATGTCTTTTTTGAAGTAGATAGACTCTCATAAATAAATACACTTGTATTTTTTTTTATCTATTTAACCACATGATATGCCCTCCACATGTATTTTCTTTGTTTCAAATTACTAATTCTCCTGTAGATGTACCTGTATGTGTGTATGTATGTACATACATACATACACACATATGACAGATGTATATACAAGTATATCTTTATATACTGAATATATTATTTCAGAGATGATGTGAGTTTAGGTATCCCAAGTAGACATGTACAAATAGGTCATATAAAGCTATATTGATATAGCTTTTACTCTTCTTTTGATTTCTGGTAATATCATAGAATCTGTATTATTTTTCCTCATATGATAATTTCTAATGTATTACAAATGAGTTTTATTTTTATAAGAGTAATGATTTCCTTTTGTGTGTTACAAATTTATTAATTGCCTATTTTAGTTACCTACATGTTTAATATTGCAGAAATAAAGCCTATTCCTGATTTTCATTGACATATTGGTGGTACAGTGATTAAATATAAATAGATATAGTGGTTGACATTAAATTAATATTTTTATTTAGTAGCCAGCAGCTGAGAAGGAGTATTCTTTTTAGAAATAATTAAGGCATTTATATGAAGTATAATACCATAATGTCTTGCAAAAATAATCTTGTGTGTGTGTGTGTGTGTGTGTGTGCACATGCTTGTTTGTGTGTGTTTTGTGATACAATAGCTTTGTCTAGGTCCTTGGTTTTGATGCTTTCCGTTTAAATCCAAGGCTTTATGTTGGTTATATGTGTAGAATATTTTCTAAAACCTGTTATGTTTTTGCTCCTGATGCTGGTTAGTACCATCAAGATCAGGAAGCTGGCCCCATATCAGAGTAAATATGCTAGTTTTAGATGAATATTTTCAACTGTATTAAAGAAAGAGATAGTTTAGTCACAAGAACAGTAAGCCATGATAAATGACTTTCCTTTGCAAAACTCCCCATCTCTGAGACAGTATTAGTTTTACTTTAATTACTGGCTGCCGTAATGTTTCCTATCCATAACTGTCTGCAGAATAGACTATTTCTGAACAGAGGGTATGGCCTGTTTACTCAACCGTTGAGAAGAGGGCCCAAGTTCTACCAAGTCTGAACTGTAGCACAGGAGAGTGTCCTTCATTTAAATATTTAAATATTAATGTTTTAATTGTATAGGCGGAAAACTTCAATGTCATTTTAAGGATAAGCAACTTTGCTTGAAAGTCTTTGTTATCAACTTGAGAGTTTTGTCTTGAATCTTAACATCACTGGGGAGGAACACAGCCTTGCAACCATATTGCTGCAAGTCTGTGTGTTTCCATTTTTTTTCCTTTCCTTTTTTTTCTTTCCCACATTTAAAAAATAATAACAGAAAAGCTGTTGTCAGGAGTGACTCTCTCAAAATGGCTTAGTTGACATTAGCTGGAAATGAGCAGAACGACACTAACAACTAATTGATTACAGTAATTACGCAGTCTGTGGCTAGTTTGTATTGGCAAACTCTATATACTCCTGGAATAAATGTGAACTTGCAGAATGCAAGGAAAAGGTCACTCTCATTTGCATGATAGGCGTCATTAGAATATGCTAAGGACGAGACCTAGTGTTTTATGACTTCAGGTGATGAATAGCTACCATATTACTCTGCTACAGGAAAGCATGTCTCAGTCACCTTAATTTACATGCTTTTTTAATTTCAAGAAAAATCTTTTAGAGTACAGCAATAAAAGGCTTACTTACTGTGTTTTGAATTGAATTATTTTGTGAACATGGCAGAAATCTTTTACATAGAATTATTTTTCAGGGCACTTCTAATGGTAGGATTAGAATAATTACAATGTATTTCCTACACTAGATCTTCTACTGTAATAACTTTTGTCATTCATAAAATAAAGTAGATTTTTAGTGATTATGGGAATAAAATATCGATTGACCCATTGGAGCTTTCTAGATTTTAACTTACAGTGTTACTGGGCTATCTAGAATGCATTGATTTTCCACTTGAAATTAATGCAATTTTATCATTTCATTAATTTTCCCCTTAACGTTTTTGTTAATTAGCATTATTTCTCTAGTAAGTTTTCCATATCCATCTAAAGTACAGATACTTGATAGTAGTTTTGCTTAATGCAGGATCTCTTGGTCAAGCAGTTTTATGATATTTATTTTGTGCAGAATTTTAGGTATTAGTACAACATATAAGCAACTTTCTGCAATTGATCTTAATATAACTTTTTAAGAAATCAAGCGTTAAGTTTTCTATGATGTAAGTGTTGTCATTTGTATTTTTCTGATCACATAATGATGACTCCTCTTATCTGTTGCTATTCATACATTTCCATTATTGTGAAAAGACAGGAGAGCACCCTCATAGAGGCAAAGGGGAGGAGGGAAACAGGAGAGCACCCTCAGAGGCAAAGGGGAGGAGGGAGAAGGCAGATGGGTTGGGAGGTTGTGGCTGGATAACCTTGAAGGGGGATACCATTTGGCATGTAAATGATAGGAGTGATTAATAGAACAAATTAATAAAAATAAAAAGAGTATAATCGTTTAAAAAAAAAGGAAAGAAAAACAAACAAAAAAAGAAAGGACAGCCTCAGATCTTGAAAGCTTCTTGCTGTGGAATATCCACTCCTAATTAGCAGTGACTAAAATTTGTTGGATTGCAGAGCTGGCACTTTTTAGGTATGTTTCTTTTATAAAATTTTGTTAAAATTTGAGCGGCCAATCCTGGTGCTAAAAACTACACTGAAATTGAATAAGTGGATTTTTTTTTTATCAAAAGGGATTTCATAATAAAATTGTACAATGAGCTTGCACAAGCTTTTTAAAATATCATTGCTGCCACTGAATAGGTCCCTAATTTATTTATTCAGGAATAGTGGAGGCATTTTTGATTTATTTGTTTTTAGCGAAGTTTTGTTAAGGGAGATAATGAGCAGAGCTGATGTTAATCATTTCCTGAGCAAGTCCAAAGAATGAAAATTTTGCATATCTTTAGTACTGTTGGGGAAAATAAATTCACTCAATGGTAATGGTCTATCTGTGTATTTTTTTTTTTTTCTTTAAATACTCTTAGCTCTGGAGAAATGTAATACACTCTTGTGTTTTGCTAAAAGCTAAACTAATCAATACATAATGATAACTTTATATGTACATGTATATTAAGTGATCATGACTATTTTTTTATCCATAAGTATTAAAGTTACTTTTTTGGTTGTCAGCACCATCTTCATGTTTTTGTTTAGAGGCACGTTTTCAGCAATGAAACTCACATGTGCGCATACTTGCCTGCATATGTACATACAAAACTCACATAACATAAAACATATATTCAGGAGTCAGATAATATACAGATATCTTGTTATAATGTGATTTTCAGACTTTTGGGTATATTTTCATAAATTCTTTAAAGTTAATTATAGGCATTTATAATTTTAATTGTTCAACATAGATGTTTGTTCTACTTTGTGAGTATTCAAAGGCTTCTAAGAACATAGGCGCATCATAGGTTTCTGAATGATTGGTTTGATTTCATGAAAAGTCAATTGAATTTAGGAAATCACTGGTTATTTATAGAGTAGAATTTAGGAATGGATTACAAACTGGATGCTGTGCAGTGATGGGCGTGTCCCCCTGGGGCTTCCGAGTCCCTGGTTCAGCTGAGAAGAATGGCGTCTGCAGTGTTCTCAAAGGGGCTTCCTTCAGCTCAGTTTTTATCCCGTCTGTGTGAGTGCTAGCAGTTTATGAACACATTTTTGTATGTATCTAAAAGCTGTATTTTCATTTAAGAACAATTTTAGGGATGTATGAGCTTTTATGAAATAAAGAAAAGTTCAGAAGTTCTTAAACATAAAATACATGTTCTTCAAAATACTTGATATTTTGGGTTACATACTTCTTATTTATGGGGAATAAAAGACAACAAATAAAAGAAGTTTTATATTAGAACATTAATAAGTTCCTTGAATTTTATGACACCGTTCTTTGTAAATTCAGTCTATGCTACTTGGTTCATTGTATTTTTTATTTAGTTTTTATTTTATTTTTTTTATTTTATTTTTAAAATCAGTCTATGGTATTTGGTTCATTGTATTATTTATTTATTTATTATTTTAAAAGATTTATTATTATATGTAAGTACACTGTAGCTGTCTTAAAACACACCAGAAGAGGGCATCAGATCTCACTACAGATAGTTGTGAGTCACCATGTGGTTGCTGAGAATCGAACTCAGGACCTTCCGAAGAGCAGTCAGTGTTCTTAACCGCTGAGCCATTTCTCCAGCCCCCTCATTGTATTTTTTAAAATAGTGCATTTGTTCATGTGTGCATGTGTGTTCCCATGCATTCATGAGGCACCGTGCACATTGGAGAGGCAGCACATGGGAATCTGGTCTCATTTTACCTGTGGGTCCCAGAGCTCCAGGTCAAGTCATTAGACGTGACAGGGACCTTTCCTCACTGGACCACATCCCTAAGCATCATTGTGCTCTCTTAGATTCATTGCAAGCTTATCATAATCATATATGATGTTGACTCATATGTCTTTAACATGCTATTTTGTCCTGGCTTTCATTTCTTAATATGTTTTTATGAGTGTCAATAAGATGAACAGAAACAACACCTCATTTATTGTTAATCAGAACAAATTTCTTTTTTTCTTCAAGTCTTGTCTGTCTGTGTAGCGCTAGCCCTGGAACTTGTTGTGTAGACCAGGCTGCCTGGTCTCAGAACTCACAGAGATCTGCCTGTCTCTGCCTCCTTAGTGCTGGTACTAAAGGCATGCATCACCACCACCCAACTACCCAGGAAGAATTTTCATAGTTATTGTTTGCAGCTTCTTGCTTTCCATTTTTATAGTGCAAGTATTTTTTTCCCAGGTCAAAGCAAGTATGACTTTCCTGATTAATATTTCTTACTGCCTCAAAAATTTGTCTTCCTACTGCTGTGGCAGATGTCTGATTATTATTTTCAGTGTAGTATTTAGATGTGTACCTGCATGTGGGTGTATGGCAGAGGGAAACTCACTCCCCAGGCATTGATGGGAGTATCTTTCCCCCTGGGCTCATCTCTGACTGTGTCATGTCAGTCTTGGACAAACCCTTTCAAAGCTGAGGTTTTCAACTGGGTGGGAAGGCAGAGTAAACCATGGAAGAAAACCACCAGACTCACAGGGCTTAAATCCTGAAAATCATGTGACTCAGGACTTAGAATAATTAAGAAACTTAGAAGTCAAATATAGTTAACATTTTAGGATAACAACATATATAAGGTTAAACTAAATGGTTTAGAGTAAATGCTTTTATGATATTCTGAGCCTTTAAAGGAAAGGAAATTCTTCATGTCAAAAGTACTTGTTGCCCAACTGATTTGTTACTGTTCATTATATTGTCTGTCTTAAATATTCATTAGAGAGCTTTAGTTAAAAGTGTGCTGAACCTCATGGCAAATTTGTTTTAGTTTTCTGAGGATATTAAACTTTCTCACAGGGAGAGTTGGTCCTCTGCTTAGTTTCTGTTTCTGTGCTATCTTGTCCTGCAAACGATGGTAATAGGTTGCATGTGTACCGAGCATGTGCAGACTTGCTCCTTTGACTTTCTGAAGCAAAGACAAAAAAACCCGCTTAAGAGTATTAGGTGATCCAGTGACTCAGATGACTGACAGTCACAGGACATAGGTTGTCATGTGAATGAGAGCTTGAGCATCCTGAGGTCGATTTCTCCCATAAAACTCAGGGACTTCCTGTACCTGGTGTCTTAAAACATCGGATGATGTTCGTGATTAGGGGATATCAGAAATCAGTAGCAGGCTGAGAATCCAGTGGTCAGTGAGACTGTTTTCATTTGGAGTCTCTAGAGAAGAGTGTATCCTTGTCCCTTCCATTGTCTAGTCCCTTGATGTCATAGCTGCTGTCCCTGCTCTCCTCTTCGTCCCCTTCTACATGTGCCTCAGATCTTGCTCTGTCTTTCTTGTGAGAACACTAGCACATGTGTTGAGGTTAAGGTCTACCCAGGTTAGCCAATTATATCACCTGTCTGTAAGTATTTAGTCTAATAATGTTAGCAAAGGCTCCTCATCCAGGAAATGTGCAAACAGGGCATGTTCTCAGGATTAGGGACCGCTATTTTAGGGTATGCCCAGTTTTCCCACTTTGTATGCGTATTTGTATATGCTTCCTGTTACGTTCCATCTACTAAATGTGCATTTCTTTAACTCAAAGAACTGGAAAGATATGAACCACTTCTTCTAATGTTTGTAGGGAATAGAGTGAAGAGTGATTGAAATAATAGAAAACTTCATTGGTATCTCAGTTCACTGGCAAGTTGTGGGCAAATGACCTCTCCTAGATATCCTTCCCTGTGCAAATATGGCTATATTGAAGACTCTGATATTGACTCAGCATCAGTTTTCAGTGTTCTTCACCTTCTAGGAAGTCCGTCTGGTACCCAGTCTTGCATCCTCCTAAGTAGTTGGCTGTAAGCTCCCTCTGTCACAGAAGCTTGAGGTCACTGTGGCTCAGGTGATGCTACAGAGGAGCGAATGCTATCAGAATTACTCCTGCCAGGAAGCCAGTGGATGAAACGTGAAGCCAGATGCCAGCTCATTGAATATCAGTACAATAAGATGTAAATATATTCTTTATAGTCATGTTGTATACTTTAACACACATATGTATATTTACAATTGCATGTCAGTTTCTATATGTGTAGATAGGTGTTTATTTGTTAGGTATTAAACATGTATAGACAGCTATGCAAATAGGAATAGGAATATACACTCAAACATGTTGAATAGGAAACATTTACTTGTTTCCTTGGACTGGAATATACTGAAGGACAGCTGTAACTTAAATGTTTATACAATCTGCCTTGATAAGAATAAGGAAAGTATCTTAGCCTATGTTATAAGAGTCTGAGTACTAATTTCTATACTAATACTAGTACTAATACACTAGCACTGACTTTTTCAACTTCTAGTCTAGTCACATAATCTAGATCTGACACTGTACATACCTGTGTGTCTGTATATAATTTGCATTTTGTGGTAGAGTACTTGACTAGCATGGATTTAGCCTGGCCTTTGATCTCCAGGTATAAACAAACATACTTTGTATATGCATGTACATATATATGTATGTCTATACACTGTTGGTATGGATAGTTAACACCCTCAGTGTGGTACAGTCTAGAATCTGTCACTCTCTACTTGTTTAATCTTCTTCCCCTGCTCCAAGGTCTCGCTGTGTACCTCATGCTAGCCTGCAGCTTGCAGCCTCTTCCCTTAGCTTCCTGAATGCTGATTGCAGGGCTGCGGCATCACACCTGGCTTTGGCTCTCCTGTTAGAGAAGCTGCTCAGCTGACTTTGTAATTACCTCATATTATAGGTCTGGAAGATACGCTGCAGAATAGAGGCTGGTACAGTCCTTTATGAAGTCACAAGGATAAGACAAAAGAAATATTGATGTGCTCTTGGTTGGTAGCTGGATTGGGAGAGAGTCCTTTATCTGTCAAAAGCTTTAGCTTCTTATCTATGCATGTTAATAAAAGCTGCTCCTCCCCTTCTCAAGCATATCCTCAATGGTTCTAGGGAAAGTGGGATGACTTAAGCAGGGTTTTTATTCTCCAAAGAGTTTTCCTGAGGAAATATTCTTCCTTCCTGTCCCCCAGTCTTTTCCAGTCATGAGGATAACCCACCCCCCACCCTCAAGCTCTCTATTTGCTGACTCAGCATTTAGCCCCATCCCAGCCCCAATAAGGAAATCCTCACTTTGTTTCCTTAATGCAGTACTTACGACAATTTAAGAAGTCTTCCTCTAGTATAAAAAGACAGTGCCACCAACAAGTTAAGTCTAAAAGAATCTGGTCTTTGTCCCTTCCTCAAAGCAAGTGAATATAGAGGTAGGCAAGTGTCTTAGTGAGGCTGAGATGTGCAATTTCTGACTTTACCCCCTTTAAAAAGAAAAAACAAATCATGCCTTTTTATTTGTCTCAAAACTATATCCAGATAGAACTTGTATCATACTTTGTTGTTATTTGATTTTTTTGAATAAGTACTATGACATTCCTTTTATGAAATCTAAAATTTAAAATTTAGTGTTGTAAATAACAGCATCCAAAGATTTTTTTTCTGTAGATTAAATTTTATCACTTTACCATGAATTACAGGGTAACGTGTTTTTAAAAACACCTTGATTTTTACTTCTTCACAGTTCATAGCTACAATACCTCATGTTGTTAATTTGTTTAATTTTTTCCTTTTAAACTACATCAGAAAGTAGGAAGTTTCATTTGTCTCATGCATCTTTTCTTTTACTTAATGACTCTGGTTCATGGTCACTGAAGGTTGCATACAGATAAGTAGGACTGCCCGTGAGTGACAGATCTTCTGTATGTATTCACTTCTGGGCCTTTGCAGACGGTTAGGCTGCCTTGCCGAAGTCCTTCTGTCACTAGATGAGAAAACTCTAAAGGGAGGTGCTAGGGTAGATGGAACGTTGCTTCTAGAGATGTTAGGCAAGAGAACCTGATTGATGACAGAGCTCTGTGAGCAGGATGGACTGGAGAGGTGGAGAATGACTGACTTCTGATGGGAAGTCTGGCTGTCTGTACCATGCTTGAAAAACTGGAGAAGAAATAAGTTACAGGGGCCCTCTGAGGAAGTGTACTACAGCAGCTAATTCAGTGGACTGACTTAAAATCGCTATTGAGAGGTACATTAACAACATTTTTATTTTCTGTCTGATGTTTATCTAGACTTAGCATGAATGTTGCTTGGATAGGCCTTATCCGTTCTTCTAAGGTGTGTGTGTGTACGTACGTGTGTACAAGAAATCTCAATTATTTTTTAATGTTTTGGTTTATTATTTGTAAGATATTATGATAATGTCTAAATGTCATAATTTATAAAGTAGATTTCCTTAGTTAAATTATTAAATCAGATAAGAGGCATCAAAAGTTGTAATTTGAAGTATATAATATTCCCTTTTAGAATTGGTATGGCTGAAACCATAATGAGTTGTCATTGTGCTAAGATCTGTGAAGTTCCCTAATTGGTATTCTTACAGGTAATTTTTAAAAGATAACCTCTTGCAGTTTAAAATGTTGTGAAAGAAGTTTTATGCTGTCATGTGAGCCTCATTGGGTACATTTTGTTTTCTTGGCTGTTTGTCTATTGCATCTGTTATCTCTAAGAAGTCGGTTTTATGATTTGTTGTATACTTTATTTTGCTAAGATACAGTTTTTCATACTCTAACAGTTTTGAAATTGTGATATGTTTTAGAGTTAATTGCTACTTACTCTTTTTTTTTTTACAATTGTTGAGCTCTTATTAAGTCAAACTCTTTATTTCAGAATTGATAGTCTCTCAGAATTGTATATTAAATTACTGTAATGTGCTATTGTTGTCGTGGGATTTTGATTAGTTTGCTCAAATTCAGGTTTTGTGTCTCATTGCAGGGATTCACTCTAACCTCTAGCATGCAAAGCTCCTGGGTTTTCGGACAAACTGTCATCTTTGCAAATTCATTAGCAGTGCCCTCCAAGTGCTCCTCACTTTCCATTTCCCACGTGCGGTGAACCAGTGCCTCACTTGTGAGCGTTTGTTTTTCTCATCGGCTGGGAACTTTAAGGACTGGCTATTTGCTTTGGTCTTTGCATTTTTTGCATTGTTGTGGAGCAGCAGATACTGCAGCTACTTTGAAAGGGCCCTGCAGGTTGAACATGTGAGCTCTGACCTTACCTCTGCTTGCAGTTGGCTTGGTTTTGTCAGAGCCAGGGATTTTTGTGGACTTAAATAGAAATATATTTCCCAACTCAATATAATGAATTTTTTTATAGCAAAAGTGGATTTTTTTCTAATGTTCCTTAAGTGTGTTGACAATAATTTATTTACCTTTATTTACTAGTTTACATATTGGTTAGTTTTCACATTATTAAGGTATTTATGGGATATCTGATAATTACAGAAAGACCTAAACAACAGTTCAAGTGAATGCCACTGGCTAGTAATGATCATAGTGAACTTTAAGTTTAAAGCATACAATTCATCTTTTTCTTTACATTTGTATATAGTATGAAGTCCAAAGGTTGTTTTTTCCGCATTTACCCTAGCATATTCTTTTCAGTTAATTACTTCTATAATCATAGATGACTCTCTCTGTGCATTGTTCCTAGTTTAAGAATACATATTGACATAAATCTGTCTTGTTTGTTACTCTTTTCATTGATTGGAAATGATTTGTTTGTTATGGCCGTGTGCCAAGTTAAGAATAGGGTTTTGTTTTTCTTTCATACTTTCTGTTTGCTTTGTTTTGTTTTATTTTTTAAATCCAGTACCTATAAGAACTGGAACAATATTTAAATGTCTTGAATTCCTAGTGTTATAGTAGCTAAGGTTACATAGCAGTTATAGTACTGTAAACAATTAGATTTTGGAGTGTTTTGTGTGAAGGCTATACACACCTAAAAATGCTATCAAGTAATTGCATTGTTAGGAGTATGTTAAAGTTATGGCATTGAAAATTTAAATGTTTTTTTAGCATTTTTCTTTCTTAGCTCATGTTGAAACATATAAAACATTAAGCATTTAAAAACATTCAAGATACTTTTTCTAGAACTTCGACTTAAGTAGAATTTTGAGCATGTGTGTAGTAGGTAAAGTAAGATTTCATGGACAACACAGATTAGTTTCTGCTGAACTGCCGTCATCTCACTCATTCATGCTCTCTAGAAGAATGTTCTCTCTCAGTTCAGGATTTAATAGAGATACACACATTGTGTATGTATACTGGACATAAGCACAGAAATGAAACTGATTGGCGAAAATGAATGGAAATATGGGATGATGGAGAAAGAGGGTTGAGTTGTGGAGACAGCAAATATGGTACGCTTGTATGATCATGTCTTCATGAAGCCTATCACCGATATGGTGAATGTATACTGATAACAGCAAACGATCAGACTAGCAATATCAGATTAGTATTTTCAAGAATCCCAGAAAAATGGAAATTATCATTGTGTTCTATAATTTGCTGCCATTTTTGAAATGGTCAAAAAAAAAAAAAACTCAAAAGAAGTAATACATTCTTTAAGAAGAGGCACTCACAGTGAAGCAGTGACGTGAGCAGTGAGGCATCCAGCCGTTATCCCGAGCATGGGCTTGTCATCATGCTTGTCATCGGGAGGTGAGAGGGATGATGTACACCTCAGACACCTGGATAATTCTCTGCTTCCTGATTCATGTTATGTAAGGAAAAGGTTTGTAAAATGTGTTTGGAAAAGGCAACCCTGATTAGTTACCTTGTAGAGAATCATAAATGTTATCTTTTCAGTGAATTAAAAAACTGCTTCTAGTATTGTATGAACAACTATTTTTCAATCTTTCTGGGTATTTAAAATTTACTCATAGAATTATTTAAATACTTTTATGGGGAGTATACTGGTATCATTGAAGTTTGCCTAAGTATACAAAAGGAGATGAAAATTACTATTCTTAATAGATAAAAAATATCACTATGGTTGTAGATAGTTAAATATAATAAAAACTTATGAAATATAAAATTTTCTTTATCTTTTTATTGTACTCTTTTTGGAAAAATAAGTTTTTAACTGAAATAGATTTATATGACACTCCCTCCAGCTCCTCCCATACCCTCCCTAGTCTCTTTCTTCCTTTCTCAATTTGATAGCTTCTTTTTTATTATTTATCTACATATACACAGATGCATAATACATACATACATGTATGTGCATACTCGCATATATAATACACTCTTCTGATTCTCTTTTTGTTGTTTGTATATGTGTGACTTTCGGGCTGATAACTGTGTTTTGGAAACCAACAAGTGGTGAATTCTTTCCCCAGCAGTAATTAGTTGCCTATATTTCTTTTTCTAGGGGCTGGGGCCCCACAAATTGTTCCCTCCACTCTCCTCTATCCAGTTTCACACATCCTGTGATATTGTCAGCTTTTTAAGGTCTTGTTTATGCAGTCCTTTCTAGGAGAGACTGTTTCTCAGCAGATTTCCTGGAATTTTAGCTCTTCTGCTCACTATGTTCCCTGCACTGTAGATGCAGGAGCTATGATGATGTATTAATTGGAGCTGGGTTCCTCATGATGGGTTGATCTCTCTGCTGTGTTCAGTTTTCCTTTTCTTTAGTGAGAGATGGTAGCTACAGTCCTCTGTAGTTGAAGGATAAGATTGAGAAGGCAGGAGAATTACGCTGGCCTAGGGAGTAGCTGTAGACCGTTCTTTTCTAATGCTCATGACCTCCTTCTCCCTTGGAAGGTGGCTAGGTTCCCAGTGCAGGGCATCTTTTCCATCCTGGTGGGTGGGCTTTCATTCCAGTTGGTTGGTTTTCACTGACACGTGCATGCCACTTATGCACCTTTATGCGTATCTTGCCATGCTGGTCATTTTGTGGCTAATAGGTATTGCAAGTGGGTATAACTATTCAGTTGCTCCCTCCCTTGACACTTGCACTGTCCTTTCTGCTCTGCAGAGGCAGGCATCGTGGAGAGACTTTTAGCTTAGATTTCTAGTTGTTTTTTGAGGATTCTCCATACAAATTTCCTGTTTTGCTAAAGGCTGTTTGCTTTCCCACCAACAGTTAGTGACATGGTACCTTTCACTCTATCTTTGGCAGCATTACGCTCCCCACACCCCCAGTCTGAACGTCCAGGGTCAACAGAACTGTGGCTGTTGTAACTTTTTTCAAAACAGTAACATGACAGAATTCTTGCCACTCACCGCTTGTTATTTTAGCTCCATAGACTTTCTGTATCAGCTTCTTTGATACAATTAAAACATCCCGCAGGCAGTAAGCATTGAGGAGGAGTACCTGTTAGGTTTACTTTGCATGTCTGCTGTTATATTGACTGCATGTCTGCTCAGGACTCTGCCCAACAGAAGGATTCTGTTCATTAGCTTTAAGTTTTTTTCTATATCAGTGTATAAATCACTCCTACATAGAATATTTTATTTTCTTTCTGGCATCTGTTTCCAGGTCTTTCATTTATGTGATTATAAAGTTATTTCCTTCTGTTTCTTTTGTTGATACAGCAGAGAGAGCGATCATTACCAGTTGTTTGTGTATGTGAGATATAACCCAGTGCCCTGACCTTACAAACTGAAGCTTCGTATGTTCTGTTTTTCACCTGAAAGGAGCCACTTAGGATTTGTAATGCCGACGAATGTATTACGCTCTGTAGACTGTTTGCTGGAGAAAAACAGGATTGCTGAATAATGGCTGTTTATGTTAGGTTATGATGATAAGGAGTTAATTGTTACAGCCATTGAGTGCTTTTTCTTTTAATTAGAAATAAAGTTCTGTACACAGCAAACTGAAGTGTTCTTATGAAAAATATGTAAGTTCAGCAAAATGTCAGAGAAATCTGATTCTGTCTTACACGCATGCACTTCCTGTGTGTCTGGGAGGTCCACGCATGCGCTTCCTGTGTGTCTGGGAGGTCCACGCATGCGCTTCCTGTGTGCCACAGGGATGGAGCCAGGATTCCTCACAGTATGTTTAGATTATCACTGTTTTCTGAGCTGAATCAAAACCTGTTGTATGTATGTGTGAATTAGTTTCTACTATTTGGTTAACTTAGCCATTTATGAATTTTATAATTGTCTTGAAATTTGATTTATTCATAGTTGCTGAAGAAAATTTATTTTTGCAACATAAACTAATATGGTGAATTTTGACATTGTTTCCTCCCCCCTTTTTTCCTTTTTGTTTATTATTCATATTTAGATAAACCCCGATTTAATTGTATTTGGCTGATGTTCGGCATGCCCATTGGCATTATTAAGTACTCCATTCATTTAGGAAAAATAGTTGGAATATCAGCGATTATCAGAATGAGACCAAGAAAAGTGTTATCATTTACATTCTTTGGAGAAAAGGCAGCAAAATAAATCAAATCATACATTTTAAGATAGTAGCTGTGATCCACACCTGTAATCCTCAGTTTGGGCAGGACTGATGTGGGACAGCCACAAGTGCAAGAGCAATTTGGGGCAAAGAGTGAATAGCCTGAGCTATAGTAGTGATAAAATCTAGTTGTCATACGCACTGAGGGTAGGGAACATAGCGCAATAGTTGAGCCTCTGTCTAGCATATGTATGCTTCTAGGTTTGATCTCCATTGTCACACAAAATAAATAAAACAAGGAATCACACACATTACATTTGTGTGTGCTGTGACATACATCATATGTACATATAAATTATTTATGTATTTTAGGCAGCATTTTCTGTAAATATAACTTTTATTCACTAGATGTAATTGTCTCAGAGGCTTACTGTTGAATAAGTTCATCTTTTCTACTTCTTTCTCAACTCTGACTGGCTGGTTCAGCCCAGCCTTTCTGGCTCAAACTCCTCTCCAAGCTGACTGATTCTATTCTGGCTTTTCTTGGCTTCTCAGTGAGTGCTTGGCTTGGCCTCATGCTAACCCTGGGACTTGTTCTAATCTCCTTGCTCTGTCTCATTCTCTGACTTCATCTGCCTGTGCATGCACTCAGACAGACTCCACTCCCCTTCACTGAACTCACTTAAGTAAACTGCCCCAAACCGCACTGAGCTCAACTGAGTGCACTCAGTGCTGCTCTTCATTTGCTGCTCTCCTGAGAGATGGACATCTCCCGTCTCTGACGCATTCTGTCAGATCTTTCTCTGATTCGTCACTTTGTCTGGGCTCTCAGTTAGATGTCACTTGCAAACATCGATGCTTCCTTCCTTCTGCCAACTAGCCCTTCCTACACTGTTTGGGATTAAAGGTGTGTAGTAAGTGCTTATTAGTCTTCCAGCCAGAGGGATTAAAGGCGCATGATGTGTCTGCAGTGCATTCTAGACCTAGAGCACAGACTTAGGTCTTTTGATGTGATCTCTTGCCAGAGCAGCCATGTGGCTGGGTTAAAACTCTTCTACAATTTTCAAATGAAGGAAAAAAATTTAATATGCTCTAACATTAGGAATTTGAAAAAAAAGTTAACAGCTAGAATCTCAGTGATTCCTTCAGCTTTCTGTTTCAGGTACATGATGACTTTGAGACAATAGAGAATGAAGGATTGTTGCGGTTTTAAAATCATCACTTTCCCCCTACTCTGTAGCCAGTAATATAGTTTCTGATGAATTCCAGTATGCATTTGGTAGCAGTTACTACAGCACACTTGAGGAGGGAATTTCTTTTGAAGACAGACAGTGTGCATCCTCTCCATCATCAAAATTATATGATAGAGGTGTAATCTGAAGTCACATGACATTGTTGCATGTTTTTTATTAAAAGAAAATTGGAAAATTTTAACTGAAACAAATGTAGTAATACAGATATCTTTGATTGTGTTTTATGTGTTTTGACTTCAAATGATAAAGGAAAAATTTTCAATGAATTTCAGTCAGTAGAAATTGAAAAGATTCTTAATTTTATGGGAGCAATCATAAACAGTACATTAGGTTTTCTCTAATAACATGTCCCATTAAAAACGTCATTACCGTGTAGTCTATGGCCTATCTGTGACAATGAGAAAGGAAGAACACTGAAGTATGAGAAGCATGGCGTTTTTACCTGTTGTGGGCTCTGTCGAGTCAAAAGTACATTGACTTCTGGACTAGCTGCCAGACATGAGCAGCCAGTGTCAGTGTGTTACCACCTCGTGTAACTGAAATCACTCCCTGAAGCCAGTCTGTGTGGCAAAGTCCTAGATGAGGTCTTCATGGGTGCTGACCATAAAAAGTTCATCAAAGTAATGAGGCGAGGAGAGAGCTTGGTGCTCATGGGCAGAGCTCAGCACCAAGGAGTGTGAACTGGCTCCAGCTGTGGCAATAAAACAGCAGGTGGCTGCTGTCATTAGGGGTGGCAGATGAGGCAGGGGACTCACATGCAGCCCACAAAACTCTCATTTGTTAGCCATCGCCACTGTACCATGCAAAATAGCTTCCATCTCAGTCAATTTTACTTTGCAAAATATTATACATAGCCATAGACTATTGGAGCTCTGAGCACACAGGTCTGCTTCCCTCTCCTTCGCCTGCCTCCATTCTCCTCTCTGTTTCTTCTCTTCTGTCCATTGACTCAGCTCACCCTCCCTTCTTTCCTTCACCATTTAGGCCAAGTAGCCCTGTCTGTAAGCTCATGTGGACACTGTATTAACTCCGTAAAGGTCTCCCAGTTACAGAAAGAAGGCGCTGTCATTCTCCTCAGCTGGCAGTAATTGTTGTCCGGCTAAGCCAGATCCTTGCTTTTGATCCACTTGTTCAGTCCTCCTCTGTGAAGGCTTTAGAGAAGAACCATAGTGTCCTTGTCAGTGTCCTCACTAGTTCATTGGTCCAGGAGCTAGCTGATAGATTCCAGAATTTAGTGCTGAGTTTCAGGTTAGAAGTGAAACATGACATTGTTTTAGCAGTATGACTTTTTAGTATACCTTGTGATTGGAAGTATAACTGTAGGCCAAACTTTAGTATTTTACCTTGAAAGGAAAACTTTCAATAATAGATACCAGGAAATTAAAGAAGTCTGATAGAAACTGGAAAAAAAAAAAAAAAAGGAAAGACAACTATCCAACTTGGATGGTGTGAAATTCTTTCACCTTTCTCTTCCACTCTTTAAAGATATAAACCAAGACTTAAACTGATAGAACACAGTATTGTTAAAACAAACCATTCTGTGCTACCTGACAGAAAAAACACTGCAGATAATGCAGCTTTTAACTAATATAGCTAATTATCTTGTAAAATGTCTATTACTGAATCTATATCTATTGCCTAGAACCTATTAATTGTTATTTAATTTAAATGATATATATGCTTGTATTAGTTTGCACACATTCCTTTTACTCTGTATGTGATTCATGTAGACAGTGAATACCTTTTGTTCTTTGGTGTCCCCAGGTTGGTTAACTTCATCTGATTTCTGTTCTATTACTGTCTTTGGAAAGCTTTATCTTTTTTTAAAATATTTTCTCATTCCTGCATCAGAAGGCCATGCAGTCTTGGTGTCAACTTTTCTTGCTCAGGGGTACTAGATTCTTTTTTTATTTTAATTTTCTTTTCTTTTTTGCATATTTTCTTTATTTACGTTTCAAATGTTATCCCCTTCACTCTGGAAACTCCGTATCTGATTCTTCCCACCCTTGCTTCTATGAGGATGCTCCCCAACCCACCCACTCACTCCTGCCTCCCCGCCCTGACATTCCCCTACACTGGGGCATCAAGCCTTCACAGGACCAAGGGCCTCTCCTCCCATTGATGCCCAAAAAGACCATCCTTGGCTACATATGCAACTAAAGCCATGGTTCCCTCCATGTGTACTCTTTGATTTGATTGATTTTTATTTATTTATTTTTTAAGTCCCTGGGAGCTCTAGGGGGTCTGGTTGGTTGATATTTACCATTTATTGAATATTCTGTCTTTTTTCCACTGGATGGTTTTACCTACTTAGTCAAAGATCAAGTGATCATAGGTTCATTTCTGGGTCTTCAATTCTATTTTTCCATTGCTCTACCTGCCTGTCTCTGTGTAAATACCATACAGTTTTTATCACTATTGCTCTGTAGTACAGCTTGAGGTCAGGGATGGTGATTCCCCCAGAAGTTCTTTTATTGTTGAGAATAGGTTTCACTATCCTGGTTTTTTTTTTTTTTTTTTTTTTTGTTATTCCAAAGATTTTGCAAATTGCTCTTTCTAACTCTATGAAGACTTGAGTTGGGATTTTGATGAGGATTGCATTGAATCTGTAGATTGCTTTCATCAAGATAGCCAGTTTTACTGTGTTAATCCTGCCAATCCATGAACATGGGAGATCTTCGATTTCTTTGTTCAGAGACTTGAAGTTCTTGTCCTACAGATCTTTTACCTGCTTGGTTAGAGTCACACCAAGATATTTCATGTTGTTTGTGACTATTGTGAAGGGTGTCGTTTTCCTAATTTCTTTCTTAACCTGTTTACCCTTTGAGTATAAGGAAGACTATTGATTTGTTGGAGTTTTATATCCAGTCACTTTGCTGAAGTTGTTCATCAGCTTTAGGAGTTCTCTAGTGGAATTTTTGGGGTCACTTAAGTATAGTATTGTACTGTCTGCAAATAGTAATATTTCGACTTCTTCCTTTTCAAAAAGTGTTTCCCTTTGACCTCCTTTTGTTGTCTAATTGCTCTTGCGAGGACTTCAAGTACTATATTGAATAGGTAGGGAGAGAGTGGGCAGCCTCGTCTCGTCCCTGACTTTAGTGGGATTGCTTTATGTTTCTCTCCATTTATTTTGGTGTTGGCTACTGGTTTGCTGTAGATTGCTTTTACCATGTTTAGGAATGGGCCTTGGATTCCTGATGTTTCTAAGACTTTTAACATGAAGGGATGTTGAATTTTGTCAAATGCTTTTTCAGCATCTAATGAAATGATCATGTAGTTTTGTTTTTTGTTTTTTTGTTTTTTTTTTTTAGTTTATTTATGTTGTGGATTACGTTGATGGATTTCTGTGTATTGAACCATCCCTGCATCCCTAGGATGAAGCCTACTTGTTCATGGTGAATGATTGTTTTGATGTATTTTTGGATTTGTTTTGTGAGAATTTTATTGTGTAGTTTTGCATCGATATTCATAGGTGAAATTGGTCTGAAGTTATCTTTCTTTGATGGGTCTTTGTGTGGTTTAGGTATAAGTGTAATTGTGGCTTCATAAAACATATTTTGGGTAGTGTTCCTTCTGTTTCTATTTTGTGGAATAGTTTGAAGAGTATTAGTATTAGGTCTTCTTTGAAATTTTGATAGAACTCTGCACTAAACTCATCTGGTTCTGTTTTTTTTGTTTTTTGTTTTTGGTTGGAAGACTTTTACTGACTGCTTTTATGCTTCTATTTTTTTTAAGGGTTGTGGGTCTGTTTAGATGGTTTATCTGATCCTGAATTAATTTTGGTACCTAGTATCTGTCTAGAAAAATGTCTATTATATCCCGATTTTCCAGTTTTGTTGAATATATGCTTTTGTAGTAGGATTTGATTTTTTTTTTTAATTTTCTCAGATTCTGTTTTTATGTCTCCCTTTTCCTTTCTGATTTTGTTAATTTGGATACTGTGTATGTGCTGTCTGGTTAGTCTGGCTAAGGGTTTATCTATTTTGTTGATTTTTCTCAAAGAACCAACTCCTTGTTTTGTTGAATTTTGTTTTTCCTTTTTTGTATAGTTCTTTTTGTTTCAGAGTGTCTGGGAGTTGTAAGAGTGGGTGCAGAGTCAGCACCCTAGGTCTTCTCTGGGCATGAGTTCAGACCAGAAGGAACTCATGCCACTGTCTGGGTGGGCTTTCTGCGTTCCTGGACCCTGGGAACCCAGTTATGCAGGGTGCTGGGCAGATGTTGTGGCCTCTCCTGTGACCCTGGGCCTTTCAGAGCCCCTGGGAGTTGAGCTTCCTCTGGCTGTTATAGGATTGGGTGAGGAGCCAGCAGCCAAGGTCTGCTCAGGGCACAGGGTCAGACTGCAAGGAGAGTGAGAGATTCTCCTAAGGGAGTAATGCCTGTGTAGATCTCCCTCTTCCTGCAGGGAAGTTCACAACCAGAGAGTCTCCTTTCAGTGAATTCCAGTTCTCTCACAGCTGCTTACCACATGCTCCATTCTGTTGCCCTGAAAGGAAAATTCAGATCTTACTCAAAGTCTTACCACTGTCTTCTGTGTCCATCACACTGTGGCCGTCTTCACCTGCACTCTCTGCCCTGTCAGTGCTTAGTCTTGGTGTGCATGCCGTGTTCTTAGACTGAGCTACCTTTTCTCTCGTTGACCGACTGCTGTGCACCTTTTCTTGGTGAACCCTCGTTATCATTGGCCTTCAACTTTTCTCCAAGAGCAGCCAAAGTTCTTGTCTTACCTACTTTATAATTGTCAATTAAAAAAATATTTTCCTTGTGATACACAGTCTGTAGAATTTGAAGTGAATACTTAAATGAGTGTGGAGTTGGTTCTTTCTCAGATGAGCATGAATGAAGTGTTCTCTGAGTAATTGAGAAAAATCTGTACTCCTTCCTGTATATTACTGTAGACGCTTAATACTTGGAAGATACTATAATATTGCATGTGCTATTTACTCTTGTATTTCATTCACTTTACATGATGTTCTCACAGTTCATATATATTATACGTGGCATGTATGGCTACTTATGACTGGCTAAAGCCACAGTATAGGGATGTAACTGTTTATCCATTAAGTAGTTAGCAGATGTCTGAAGTCTTACTGATTTTTGCATGTCATGACTTATAGTTCTGTAAACTATACAAGTATTGTGTGGGTGCAAGGTTTCCAAAGCCTGTGTATCTGGAAATAGGATTGCTGGTTCATGTGGTAACGGTGTTTAAGTTTGTGGGAGCCACTAATGGCTTTCCATAATGGTTGTGCCATGTGTTATCCCTGCTAGTGCTATCCCCACTTGACATGGTCTTTTAAAGTTATAGCCAATCTAGTGGGTTTAAGTAGTGTGTCCCTCATTGAAGTTTGGAGTAGACTTCCCTGAAGATTATTGCATTTAACTTGCTCATTGTCTGTTTTTATATTTTTAACAGAAAAATATTATTCAGACATTTTGCCAACTTTTAATTTGAGTTATATTTTTATTTAAAATTTTTGAGTTTCTATATAGACTCATATAGATATTTATTTAGAATATATTTAGCGTGTGTATATACATATCTATATAGGTGTATATAGATATAGATAGAGATATGTTTCTAAGTACGTAAATGGTCATGTTCTTTTTTTTTTTTTTTGAGGCAGGGTTTCTCTGTGTAGCCCTGGCTGTCCTGGAACTCACTTTGTAGACCAGGCTGGCCTCAAACTCAGAAACCTGCCTGCCTCTGCCTCCTGAGTGCTGGGATTAAAGGCATGCACCACCACCACCCGGCATGTTCATGTTCTTATGTTCTGTAATTAATTTTTTCCCCCTTCAGTTGACCATTTGGCCTATTTGTCTATCCAGCTTGTGATGCCATTATTCACATTACTTTTCAAAAGCTTTGTATTTGTTAATTTAGTATTAGTGCTCCTATATCAGTCACAAGTTTCAGCCCTCTGGTTCTCCATAGTCCCCTTCCCTAATAACATTAATCTTGAATTTGTACTCTATCTTCTCTTGTAACCAACTTAGGGGTTGATTTGTTTTTCCCCCTGTCTCTATAACATTTTATATAAGTTTCAAAGCCTGTGTATCTGTGTATTGTGGTTTTTACTTTCTTTGTTCCTGATCTTTTGTGCTTTTGTTCTTTTGGAAATGTTATGTTTTTTCTCCAACTCCCAGTTCCTCTGTGCTGATGATCTTAGTGGGCTTTTTTTTTTTTTTTTTTTTGCAAGGCTTGTAGTGTCTCCCTTACCAGGCAGGGTTTTCTGTACTTCTTCACATCAGTTTTGATGTTTTCTTTCATATGTTTTATTATCTCAGTGTATTCTAAACTTGCTCTTATTTTCTTCTTTGACCCACTCCTTATTTATGAGCATCTTCTTTAAATGATGCATATTAATTGATTTCATTTTAATGATCTATTTGTGTGTGTGTGTGTGTGTGTGGTGTGCGCGCGCATATGCTTAGTCCACTTAGTGTTGTTCATATATATGTGTTCGGGACTGATCCCTCAAGGATCAGAAGAGTGAGTTGGGTGCCTGGACTGGGAGCTGCAGGCAGTTTGGTTCTGGAAACCAAGCCCCGTCCTGTCCTGTCAAAAGAGTCAAGTGGTGCTGACTCCAGTGCTCAGCCATCTCTCCAGATCCTAATTTCAACGATTTATGAATTTATCATATAGCTTTTGTGATGGTACTCTGGCTGGCTTCCTTCCCTGACTACCTTGTGGACAGTCTTGGAGTCTATGCTGTGCGTTGGACATTGTTTTGATTGTGTGGGACATATTTTTGAAATAGGAGTTTTTAAGCTACTTATTACCTTATTGTTTGAATTTCTATATCTTTATCCAATTCTGTCAGTTTTTGCTTTTCTTTATAGGTGTACAAATAGTTTTTTTTTTTATTTGTCTGCTTCCCATTCTAGGTCTACCTATTCATAACTGAAATACTCTTTTACTTGCTTCAGTAACTGATTTTTGCCTTAGTAACCTGTCTTGTGTTGTATTCATATATGCATATTATATATTATATTATTACATATTATTATATATTATATTCATATATGCACATCACCTTTCTTTTGATTACTGATTGCATGATACTTTCCATCTTTATTTGAGTCATTGGAAAGTAGTGTTTAATGCCCCTTAATAGCATAGTGTTATAAACTGGAGTTTGTACCTTAGGGGGTTTGGTGCTGTGATAAATACTATAACCAAAATTCGACTTCTGGAGCAAGGCGTTATTTCAGCTACAGTTCCAAATCATGGCCCTTCACTGAAGGAGGTCAGGGTGGGAACTCAGAGGCAGGAGCTGATGAAGAGGCTAGGTGCAGTATTGCTTATTGGCTTGCTCCTCATGCCTTGTTCAGCCTACTTTTTCACAGCAACCAGATCTGACAGCCCAGAATTGGCACTTCCCATAGTGAACGGGGCCCTCCCACATTAACCATCAATCAAAGCAGTGTACCATAGGCTTGCCCACAGGACATGTGTAATGAAGGCTTGCTCTCATTTGAGAATGCCAGTCCTCATGCTTATAAGGTAAACACTTTCCCAGCCCTTGGATTGTTTTTATTTTAAAATACATTCTCTCTGCATTCTGATTGGTGTGTTTAAGGCCATTTCTTTACTCTTGACTATGGACATGTTGGATCCATGCTGCCTGCGCTTGCATGTTGCGTGGCTGTCTTTCTTTATATCCTAATGCTTTTCTAGTTTCTCTGTTTCACCATATCCTATTTTATTTTGTATGTTACATTGGCATTTTCTTATTTATCTTTTTAATTCGATTTGTAGTTTTATATATATATATATGAGTATATAATATATATTTATAATTTATATATGCATGTAAATTTTATGTATTTAAATTTTCTTAATTTTTACCCTGGGGATGACAGTAAACATTGTAACTTATGTTATTACAGTTTGTTGAATACCAAATTAATTTCAACTCTGCCAAGCTTTGCTTCTGCATAGCTTCATTTTCCCTTCCTCTGCTTTATTACCATGATTCAGGGGTTTTTTAAAAAATACATTTTATGTCTTGTAATTGTTGCTCTAAGTCGCCATCTTTCCACCCAGCAAGAAATTAAAGGTAGAAGTAAAAGATAGTTTTATATTTTCTCGTCATTTATCCAGGTAATCACTATTAGTAGTGTCTTCCATTTCTTGATGTGGAGATGAATCTCTGCCTGTTGCTTTCAGTCTCAGCCTAAGGACTGACTGTACTGTTTCTTGTTGTGCTGACTTGCTGACTATGAATTTGTTGAGCTTTGTTCATCCGATTGCCTTGATATCTTCTTGTGTCTCTAGTTTGTATTTGTCCTCTAATTCGCGCATGTGCATGTGGTTAGTACTTTGAACATGTTGTCTTTCTGTCTTGAATAGGTTTGAGGCTAAATCACCTGCTGGCCTTACTGAGCAAGCATGTCTACTAAATACAGGGCAGGTTTTCTGTTGGTGTTCTGAAGGTTCCTTTCTGGTGGTTGGCATTGGTAGGAAGGGTGATTATGTTGTCTGTTGGTGTTTTCCATGTTTGGTAAGTTTCATGAATGGCACACATGGTTTTTAACTGATGTCATGTTTCCCCGCAGCCTTAATTACGTTTTTTCATCCTACTCATGAAGACTATCATTTGATGCTTGTTAATGCTCAGTTTTTGTTTTTTTTTTCCTCCTTCTGGTGGCTTATGCCCTGTCCCTCTTTTTCTTTTGAACTTTTTTTTATTCTGTTGTTTTGTTTTGTTTTTTAGGCTAGAACAAAAATATGTTTACTGGTTTTTCATTCCTTTTTATTTTGGTGTGGTTGTTCATTTCTTCTTTCGATATAGCTCCATTTCACATTTACTTTTTCTTCTTGTCTGTTACAGTAATGTCGTATTTGGGTTTCTGGCAGTTAAAGCCCCTTTGCTGATAATTCAGCCTGCTGGTTCAGTTCAGGAGTTCCCTCTGTTGGTCTTCCCTTTGAGTGTCCGCGCTGCACTGTCTGAGCTGGTGCTCTTCCTGAAGCACTTACTCAGTTACTCAGTCTCTGCAGGGATCGCTTGCACGGGAGTATTTTTTACCAGTTCTGCTTTTCTCTCCAGTTTCCTGGTTATATTCTAACCAGAAATGGTTGATTGCTCCTGTTCCATATACGTGACAGGACACTCGGTTGTTGTTGTTGTTTTTTTTTTTTTTTTTTGCTTGTTTGTTTGTTTTTTGTTTTGTTTTTCTCTCCTTTTTTTTCCTTTCTTTTTTCTCCTATTCTTAGATGCTCCAGAGAATCACATTCTAGATTTCCTTTGAAGTTTTTAGTGCTGTTCACTATGTTGAGTGACTTTGTATGTCTTTACGTTCCTCAGCGGGGAAGGTTTCTGGATGCCTTCTGTTCATCTTAGCATATGTAGCTTCCTGTGTGCAGCCCTGTGCGTGGCTGATTTCTGCGCTTGTCAGGTAGAAGGTGAAGGCTGCTGCTTCTCGTGCTCTTTCCTCTGCTTCTGTACATCTTTGTCATCCTTATCTTAGGCTTGCTATAACTATATTTTTGTTTACTTTTTGGACATTTTCTGTTTATTATATTTGTGCTTACACTGTTTGCAATGTGTTGAGCTTTTGAAATCTTGTAATTTACTGTTAAATTTTGGAAAGTTATTTTTGCTCTTCATTTGTCCAAAATATTCCCATTTCAGTTTCTTTCTTTGGACCTTCCAATTCAACTACATGGAGTTGGCACAGCTTACTATATTTGTGAGCAAACTTTTGAGAAGAAATTCTCTTTGAACTTTTTATGGCGGTGCCAGTTCCTGAGTGGAACCTCTTGGCCTGCTGGTCTGAGCCATGAGGTTGATTGTCTCACAGATCCTTAGAATACTGCACAGGAGTTAGGCGCTCACTGCTCCATGTTGCCTTCTCCTATGTCAGATGCTATTTCATTCCTGATTTACACAAAATCTTAGGCAAGAAATGTGAAAACAAATGGCATAGGAAGCTGGAAATCTGTTTTTTGTTGTTGTTGAACTTATTGATTAGTGTTTTATTCCTTGACATAAACTCCCTTGTATGTTTTAGCACCTGCAGATTTAATCAATAAAGACAATACCAGAATTACATGCTTCAGTGGGAAGAGAGCCTTAATTTATTAATAGCAATCATTTATTGAGAGTTACTTCATTTCTTGAAATACTTAATACTTAAGCATTTTTCTTAGGTTGTTAACTGTTTATAGATATTTTCTTCCTACCATTTTCTGTTTCATTCAAGGTGCTTCACTTTTCTCTTCCGCTTTTTGATTAATTCTTTATGTAAACTGAGCTACTTTGAAACTTCTCATTTTTCTGTCTTAGCCATCATCATAGACAGCATTATAGAATATGCCACCAGACCCAGCTGAGCACCTTAAAATTAAGGTAACAGAGGTATTTATTAGAATTGTTCTTTATAATAATCCTTGTTAAATATTTATTATTCTATTTGAAAGATACACTGTTCTTAAAGTAAAATTATAATTTTCATCACTGTTCATTTTTACATGATTGCATAGGTCTTTTGGAGAAGGTTTCCATAGTTTAGAGAAGTGAAATTGAGGTTTACAGACTCCATTTAACTAGGATATAGTCAGTCAGTCTGTCTGTCTGTCTGTCTGTCTGTCTGTCTCTGTGTGTGTGTGTGTGTGTGCATGCGCGCGCATGTATACACCCTCACATATCCCTAATGTCTGAGTCATAGGGTCTTTATGATCCATATTATCTTTGTACAGTTGCTACTCTGGCGTCTGGGCAATAGTTTCCACGTAATCTCCATCATAAACGTAGGGAGCAAAGCTAACGCCCTTGTGTAATTCTGGGTGAAGCAGGGGAAGCCCAGCCCTCTGTCTCTCCAGGCTTTGATTTATGTGCTTTCCTATGACATTCTCTCTGCTTAGGAGAACCCAGGAACGTTTCCTCACGGTATATTTGTGGTTGATTTCTCATAGAGTATAGGAAATATGTACACCTATATTGAATTCCCAAGTACCATATTAGTAGTTGCAGTCTCTAGAGTCTCTGACCTATACCCCAACCAACACTTCCTTTGTGAATTGTTAGAGTTACTTAATATGTACATGGCACAGATTTTTTCATGAATAAAATATATTGTCAGATTTAAGTTAGTTGGTATACATCAAACACCCAATAAATATTATTTCATCTCCCTCTCTTTAAATATAAATGCAAACAAAACCCACAACACAATAATACCATAATATGGATTTATTTCAGTATAATTTAGGATGCAGTTAGTATTTGAAAGTCTTCAATACTTTGCTACGAGTGAGATACAACAGTATTTACAGTCTTGAGAATGGTAATAACTACATTTTCATGTTAGCTCCAATTAAGCTTAAGTGGAATTAACTGTTAAGAACAATTCCTGCTTTGTGAAAGCTCCTTCCTCTTTTCATATTTGGGTCTTACAGGATACTGTGTTTATTTTAGATGTTTGTATTACAGTATCTTATATCCCTTAAAAATAATTTGAATATTGTATCTAGCATTTGTATCTATAGAAGCACCCAACACTTTCTGTAAAAGAGAGCAACTTTTGGAGGAGAAATATTATCAGTTATGGTTCTGTCTTCCCAGATGACTCTACCTAATGTCGTGTCAAGTTGACAAGAAATAACCAGCACAGAGAATATGGCTGTGTGTGTGTGCGCGTGTATGTCTGTATGTTTGTGTGTGTGTTCTCTTTTTAATATAGCATACTTCCTGAGTCTCAAAATTAAAAAATAGTTCCTTTTTTATATCAGTGGCTGGATTTTTCCTTCTTAGTTTGTTCATTTTGAGGAGTTTCTGCACTGCGTGACTGTGTGCTTGAACTTGTCTCTCTTTCTGTATCTTACTTTGCAGTGGATTGCCCTGTTTCATTGGCAGGGTGCCTGAGCTCTGTAGAAAGGTCACTAGACACTAATCCCAGTTTTGCATTTTCCACTTCTTTGCTACATTTTTCTCTAAAATGTTGGAGTGACTTATCCTTCTCCAGCCCCAGTTCTCCCTCCTGTCAGGATGAGTGGGTAGTACCTGTGTTGTGTTGTGATGGAGGTTTAGAATTCTGTCGGAAAGAAAATGACCTGGAAACTACAAACGTATTATGTTTGCTTTTATTAAACGGTTTCTTTACTTATTTTAGAAAATTATAGAGACAATGATAAAATCTGCCAGAGTTAATTTAGTTTGTTTGTTTTAGTCAATATATATTTTTACTTATGTGTATTTTGGAATGCAACATGTCCAAGAATTGCAGATAATTACATGATGCTCTCTGACACTTTTGTCATTTTAAAATAGTCATTTTAAAATTATATTTAATATGAAGTATTCTCTGATCATGCAGTGCATTTGAATGTCTGTGCCAACCCCTTGGTTGGCATGCAGCTTTTCTCCAGTCATTTCTGACTCCCTTTGGAGGACATCTCCAGGGAAGAAGACCTGGTCCCAAGTGCTGGTGGAGGACGACCATCTCCTGAGCCGAGCTGGGTTCTCTTTCTAGAGCAGCATTAGGAAGGTCATGACCTGAGGGCTGGAGCAAACATGGTCACGTGGTGTTGGGATACAGAATGCCTTTCCAGGATGAGAAAGCAGAAGTCATGGTCCTTGGCTCAACTGGCGGTTAGCATGTGGCAGAATTAGAATTGGTCCACTCTTATCTCCTTGAGTGTAATAGTGTGAAATAGTTCACTACTGTAGGAAGAGAAAAGTAAGGTCTCAGTGGGAGCAGTGTTAGAAATAATGGTTCATGAGCTTTAGGATGAGATTAATAATTGGAACAGTGGCACAACACTGACTTAGCTGTTCAGTACGATGATCAGTGAGAAATGCCCCATGACTGATTATCAGACATGTTCTTACGTATCATCACTTAGACAAGCCATGGGGAGAGAGCTACATGGTTTAGACTCCCTTGTAAAGAGATTGTGCTTGAAGCTCAGGAAGTGAACCTTATTTATATGTAGAGGTAAAAATGTATACATAAATAAGATTCTCACTCATAGAGGATAAAAGATAAGCACAAGGTAGTTCAATAGTGTCCATTAGGAAGTAATCAGAAGTAGGTGAGAACTGTAGCCTTGGCAGCCAAGTCATTAGCTTCTTGTCAATACTGGCTGGGTGGTGGCTCAGGGTAAAGAGCACTGGATGCACTGGGCCGAGGACCTGAGTTTGGTTCCCAGCCCACATATTGGGTAATACCTGTCTCTTAACTCCAGCACCAGCGGTCCACACCCTCTCCTAACGTCTGTGTCTCTGAATGCATGTGGTGTACTTACATAGGTGTAAGCAAAACATGAAGTAAAACCACGTCTGTCTGTCTGTCTGTCTGTCTGTCTGTCTGTCTGTCTATCATATATCTATCTGTATTTTTGCATAGATACCAGGAGCAGATAGTGCACCTCCACTTAGCCACACTTTCTTGTACTGTAGAAAAAACAGGAGTTTTTCTGCAGGAGTGTGTTCTGTGTCTGCATAGTTTCCTTAGGTCCTGATGCCTTCCTTTCCTATTGTCCACTCCTCGTGGACTGCTGTGGTATCCCTCTCTGGGCCCAGGCTCTGTATCTTCCACCTCTGGACACAGTATGGC
This sequence comes from Mus musculus, assembly GCF_000001635.26. Taxonomy (NCBI): domain Eukaryota; kingdom Metazoa; phylum Chordata; class Mammalia; order Rodentia; family Muridae; genus Mus; species Mus musculus. The sequence continues at coordinate 84,438,043 of NC_000084.6, read as the reverse complement.
ATCCTTCTGAGCTCTCTTTTGGTATCCTATGTCTTGGGTCACCTTTTTCCCCCTCTCCACTTCTGTAAGTTTCCTTGTCACTACAATACAAATGTAAATTTGTTAATTGAATCCGCAGTCTTACTTCTATGCTACACAACAAACATATCCTCTGGTGTTTGAGTGATGGTTGTGGCCACTCCCAGTAGTTGTATCCCTCTTGATGTGTAGCAGCCATTAGTAGATAAGAGCACTGAGTACAATGAAATACCTGTAATTTGTCCCTTAAGCAAGCACACTATTAAAAATGGAAAATAACAAAGTTAGAAAAAAGGACATATAAAGTTAGTATAAAATACTATTCACTTAAGGTTATTTTCAAGATGCTTACACCTATTTGATAAATAAAGACATATTCTGCAAAATAGAAAAAAATCCTTTATCTACAAGTGATATGTAACTCCAAAGTGAAATAATATCATGTTAAATCTATTTCTCAATATTTTTAATTAACATGAGAAAATGGATTATAATTAGTGTTTTAAGAACCATTATTTGATGTTTTGTTTATGCTTTTATTTTTAGCCACATGGGGCTTGTTATGGGAAGAACTTGGTCTGCTTTGTGTTTTATATTGTGGGATTTATTTAATGGTGGGAACTGTGCTGCTCAGTTTGCACTGATTTTGTCCTCACAATTTGTTGATTTTTATTGATCAGTGCTTTTGATCAGAGCAAATGTCTCAGATTCTAAGCTGTCAGAGAATTTTTAGTGTTTGCTAAGTCCTGTATGTTCTTACATCTAGTTATTGCTGGCCCTGGGCTGTATGCGCTTCTTCTCTGTGATGCTTGTCACAGCCTGGCTTTTGTCCCTTTGTATTCCTTCTTATCTGCCCAGACTTACGTGTGCTCTCTCTGTACAGGGGCATAACTGTGGCTGTGTTTACCTCTCTTCTTTTTGAATCGAGAATCACTATGTATTAATTTGTTCCTTGTTTATCCTATAGCAGTTACTCTGTTTGTTTGTTTGTTTGTTTGTTTGTTTGTTTGTTTTGAGACAGGGTTTTTCTGGATAGCTCTGGCTGTCCCGGAATTCACTTTGTAGACCAGGCTGGCCTCAAACTCAGAAATCCGCCTGCCTCTGCCTCCCGAGTGCTGAGATTAAAGGTGTGAGCCACCACGCCCGGCTTGCAGTTACTCTTATAATACTTGTTTAGTACTCACTATGTAGTAGGTTTGTTTTTTTTTTTTTTTAAATCTCACTTATATAAAGAAATCTTGGGATTTTATTCCAGCTTTGCTGAGGTATAAAATGTTTGTGTTCTCCAAATTCTCCTGTTAATGTCTAATCTCCAAATCAAGAAGAGTAAAAGCCTGTGACTGTGCAGCTCATAGCATCCCCTTGACGTGCCATTTAAGAGCATCCATAGCAAGCCCATCAAATCAACCGCTTTCTCAGCTCCAAGGAACACTAGCTTAATATCTAGCCTTCAATTTCTTTGATTTTTGGGCTTTTCAGATTCACATACTATAAGGAGTGTAGTTACATAGATCTTACTAAGATATCCATTTTCTAAATAATGTTCTGATGCAAGTCTGTAGATCTGAGCACACATGTAAAGCAGTAACATTGGGTGGCCCACCAGCATGTGCATGTTAATGTGGCCAGCCTTTTCCTCTTCACATATGTTGGAGACAGCATCCTTTTCTCTTGCTGTTTCATGGCGTTAGGGTGCTTCATGTTTGTTCATCTCACCTTTACGAGGTGTCTTAATTGGGCTTTTATTGCTGTGAAGAACCACCATGACCATGGCAACTCTCATAAAGGGAATCATTTAGTGGGTTTGACATTGAGTTCAGAGGTTCGGAGGTTCAGCCCATTATTGTCATGGTGGAACATTATTGTCATTGTGGAAGCATGGCACTGTGTAGGTGGCTTCTGAGGTACTGATAAGAAGCTGAGAGTCCTACATCTGCATCCATAAAGACCTTGAAGCCTGTTCCCACAGTGTCACACTTCCTTCAGTAAGGCTACACTTACTCCAACAAGGCCACATCCACTCTAACAAGGCGCACCTCCTAACAGTACCACTCACTATGAGCCAGCCATTCACACCGGAGTCTATGGGACCATTCCTATGAGAAGAGTTGGGTGTGTGAATTGTTCTTTAGGGGAGTGATTTTCACACATGAATATTGTTTGAGGTAGCTTTTTGGTGACATTTCTAAGCTCTGCCATGTGTGAGCTAAACTTTATTTCAGCATTTGCGCACTGCACTATCACCACGGTGAACGTAGGTATTTTGGAGTTGAAGTTTTTTATCTGACTACGTTTCTTTCTAGGAAAAACCAAATCATTGGCTAGATTGTGTCGGGCGGGGACCATGCTAATGCCAGGGTCAGATCTTGCACTGCCACCCTACCTCTTAGGATGCCAGGACTCTCAGGATTTTCCCTTTATCACAGCCCTCCTGTAGAAGACTCCATTTGCTTCAGGTCATTAGGAATTGGAGAAGGCACAAAGCATCATGAACTTCACCCTGTACTAAATGACAGAGCCAGGATTGGCCTTGCCTTAAAGAGCCAACATTACTACTCTGGCTAGTATAATAGCAGGAGTTCACGTTAACCTGAAGTAGTTCCACACATTTTTATGGTTGTACGCACTTTTATGGTTGTACATTAAGCCATTAGCCTTTGTCGGTTAGTCTCATGGCCTATTGTCTTTTTGGTGACCTTTTACTTTAGTAGAGATTTAAAATGTTAATAACTTGATTTTTGGATCACCCATCTGGTTATTGAGTGTGACTTGTCCTCTCTGCATCTGTGTGGGAACTATAGGATCCCTGGGTAGATACCCTTCAGAAGACTGTGCTCAAATTTGAACTTGTGATTTAGGTAATGCTCAGCCCAGTTAATACTTACATAGGAGAAATTGTAAGAATTTTGTAAGTGGGAGAGTTGAAAGTGATAATTGTACAGAGAAAGAAGAATAGAAGTGAAGGCAGCCAGCCCTCAGGAGCAAGTGCAGTCTCTGCAGCAGAGTGTAAGCAGCCAGGTTAGATCTGGTTCCTGGCACCAGCGTTTCAGCACCCTGCCCTACACACGGGTGTGCGCTATCGCGGCAAGTAAGGTTCTGTTGCTTCTCACATCTCTCTGTGCCTGCGATGCTGAGTTTACAAGGCAGGTTTCCATCCATGACTGAAATGGAGTGAATGCTACCCCGTAAAGCACACGGGACTGAAGGGGTGCTTTGATAGTCTGTAGTTCAGAAAAGCTACTTTGAAACAAAGACGTACTTGCAGTTTCTTGGGACAAGCAGTCCAGAGCCATTTGTAGTTAAGGTACAGGTGGGGCATAGCCTCATCCTTGAGAGACAGATTGAGTCATAAACAGGATTGAACCGACTTTGTCTTTACTATAAGATGACTATTAAACCCAAGATGGAGGCAGGCTGGTTTGATGATGTGCAAATCAGTTAAAATCAGGTAATCAAATTATTAAAATTGTTTTTTTGTTTATTTAGTCTGTGGCAAGCATGTGCCAACACACACATTATGTTCAAGTATTAAGTCAATAATCTGTTAATACAGTTAGTAGAGCATTTCTCTATCAGTTGTTTTCTCTTTGTACAGCTGGGTATTTTTACACGCTCAGTGATATCAAAAGCATCACACTAGTCATATTTTAAATAGCCAAGTTTAAAGAACTGGCATTTAGGTTAAATTGGATGAGTAAATTTTGCAGTATAACATAAACTCATGTTCTAGACTGCACAAATTTTCCATTTTCTCCAATATTCCTCAAGAGTGACAGATTGCCTCCTGAGCTTTTAACACTAGGGTTCTTTACAGACTTAGAATGTGTGGCTAAGACTTTCGTCCCTGTTGTGGATATTCTCCTGTGTATTGGAATATTTTTTGCTTGATTTTTATTTTAAACCTTCTCATTCTAATTAATAAATGGTTCTCTATTAAAAAACTGCCCTCTGGTTTCTGAGTTCAAATCTCTTAAATTGTACTTGGCCACATGAACAAGCTGTGCTTTGCAGCTTTGGGTTTTTAACCTTTGCTCTGTGCCATTAGCTTCATGTTTTTTTAATTATTGGAAAATAGAGGACAGTAGGAAAGTTATGACTTAAATGGACTGTTGTTATTGCTGTATTCTTTTTTTTGGGGGGGGGAATGAAAAATATTATTTATTCTTTTCAAATCAAGCAGAAACAAATATAGAACATCTTATGCTGTTGTTTTTTCGCTCACCACTTAATATTATCACAGTTTGATTCTTTAAATGTGATTATTATCTTTCCATTATAATGATTGATGATGCGACCAGCCATTCCTGGTTGTAAAGCATCTATTGTCATAGTTGTTATTGCCTACTATGTAAAACAGAGTGAGTGTTGTTTTTAGTGTATGCAAGTTTATTTGAATAATGAAGTAAAAATTATTTAAAAATGCAAATATATTTTTCCAACACACTTTCCCAGTAGTATATGAAAATAAACAAATAAGTGATATTTTCCAAATCAAGACTGTGTGATTCGAGAGAGTCTTTGGCTTTTAGTTGCAAATCTCTTCTGAGAGGCTGCATCGCTCAACATTCTTCACGTTGCGCATTTGTGCAAACATGTCCAGACGAATTCAGTGTTTAATGTTAAGAGTCTTATAACATGCCAATTTGATTTGTAGCCTTTCATATCATAGAATGCTAATTAAAATCATATTTTTGCATGTGTCATGCCTCTCATGTACATATGCAAATAGATTCTGTTGCCTTTCAGCTATTAGTAATTAACTTTATGAAGGACAGCTGTAATACATAATTAACAAAAATGTTTGCAAGCCCTTTACACTCTTGAGTTACAACAGTAAATTTTTTTTTTTTAATCCACTTTTCAAATTAGCCATTTTGTCTAATGTTTCAGAATGAAATCTGGTGCCTTTGAGAGTCACATAATTGATGTCGTGCTATGTGGAAGGATGGTAATGTGTCAGCTGCATGTATGCTCTCATTCCATATGTGTGCTTATACCTGATGTGTGTGTGTGTGAGTTAAGATACTGGGTCAGGTGATACTCTTTGTTTCACATAACACATGTGAATATGTGTGTACACATGCTGTAGATACAGGAAGCCTTTATGCCATTTCAAAACAATCTCTCTTTCAATCACTACCATGTTGTTAAGGAAGCTTCATACAGCCATTCATTTTCTTTTTTATAATCCTTTAAATATATAATAAGATGATATTTTCTTGAGCACATTTCATGTTTGAAGCTATAGGGCAGTGTATGCTATACCATAGTACTTTTTCTCTTTCTTGCCAATTGACAATAGAGACACTGACTAAGGAACCACAGTCATTATTTTGCTCTTTCGGACACTTTTAGTATTCCCAAACCAGAAAAGAAGCCCATCAAATTAGATGCAGTTGTGTCTTTTGCTTCCAAGTAGGATAGTACCTTTGATGACAAGATCAGCACTGTGCAAGAGCTGTTGTAATGAGTATGTCCACACTGTGCTGGTGTGTGCCTGTATCAGAAACGGTCTCACATGCTCTCTGCAATTTTCCAGCCAAGTATCAAAATATAATTCTATAATTAATTTTGTTTCTTTCATTCTTTAGGGTTGCTTTTGTGATGAAGAAACACTTAAATACTCACCTGCTAGGCAAGCACGGAGTTGGCACCCCAAAGGAAAGGTAATTTCCATTCTTCTGTAGTTTGTATTTCATATGTGAGATGAATCTTTCATGTATCTATTCTTTAGCCTTACTTTATTCATTTTCAGTTTTGTTTAATGAAAGAACTTTTCAAATTTGTGTCACTGGTATATCTTGAATTTGTAGCTTCCTTCTTGAACACCATTTATTATGTCAACTTTTCAGAAAAATGCAATGGCATATGGTAGTTTTAAAAATAAAGTCTGGAAACACTCAAGGTTTTGTGACGGAAACAAAACCATAGAATTAAAATTAGAGGGAAATGAACTCTGTAAACACCTCAGCACATTCTAAAACAAATGTTTAAACTAAATATTGAGGGGAGAAACAATAAAATGTTGTCTTTAGTGTAACTTTATATTGAAGTTTTAAAATAACATTTTTGAGTTATTACTATAGACTTAAACACTGCTGATATTAAAACAGCTATCTTGTGTCATTCTCCAAATAATAGTACAGTTGCCATGTCAGAAAAAAATAACACTACCATTATTGTAACTTCAACTGCCAAGATTTCCTTGGTGGTATATAATAATTAACTTAGTCATGTAGACTTTATTGTTGTAAGTGAACTGACGGCTAGCAGTGTCACCTACCACATGAGCAGGGCCACTTCTGACAACTGTGAAGCTTTGGAAATGGACTCACTTCCTATGTGGAGACGGCGTTCTTAGCTTCCTGAATTGAAGCTCGACTTTCAAACTCCCCCCAAACTCCCAGGAAAATGTTCTAGATTTCTACACTCATCCGGTGTCATTCACGATGTTTGGACAATTCTAAAGTCACCTATCAAACAGTACTTAGGCCTCAGCTTTTTAAGCAACATCTAAAATATTTATGGGTCTTTCAAAATAAAAATGTTCTAATGTTTTGTTTATTGGTAATTTAACTAGATTATTTTTCTGAAGTATTAATTTCCTTAACATTAGAGTATGGTTAGAGACTATTGTTGTGTTCAAATATTAACCATATTGTGTGTGCTTCCTTTGTACCTAAACTTTAATTTCTCCTATTTTTTGTCATATTGAACTCATTTTTGCTCCTAATATACCCAGTTAACACAGTTTTACATACATGTTGTACTTATGTTCCTCTTGCTTTCATGAGTTACCTCAGTTACTCTTAAACTTCTTAAGCAGTACATTAGAATTTTTACTTTATGGCTATAAGTTAAAATAAGAATTGGAATATAGAATTTGTAAAGTGTTCTTATTTTTTCCATCTCTCATCAAAGGCATACATATAAACTTTTAATCTTTATTTACCCATATTTATTTATCACTTTTTATATAATGTACTATGAGTTTGAAAGTCATGCACTTACTGTTTGGTTTTTCTACTTGCATTTCCTGTGATTTATAGGTACTTTCTGCTCCTTTAACTCTGTAGATAAATAAAGCCACAGAGATGTAGTGGTTTAATGAGAATGGCCTCTGTAGGCTCAGATACTTGAATACTTGGCCCCAAGTTAGCAGAAGTGTTTGGGAAGGATTGGAAGATTTGGCCTGGTTGGAGGAGGTGTTGCACTTTGAGACTTCAGAATCAGGCTCACTTCCCAGTTATGCATCTCTCCGTCTGCCTTCTACTGATATAAGTGTGTGTGTGTGTGTGTGTGTGTGTGTGTGTGTGTGTGTGTGTGTGTGACACTGACCTGCTTTTGCACTGTACACTAGCCTTGCCAAGTGTTATGAAAATACTGATAGATTATCTGGATGGGTACACTAATATTTCTAGCCATAGCATTCATCTACAGTAGATATTTTTGAATTTTCCTTCCCATTAAAAATTCTGTGATTCAGATGTTTGTGATGTCATCTTTTTTTCTGGCATTATTGTATAGAATGATGAATCAGAATTCCTGGAGTTAGCTATAAATGCATTTTTTTGTTGTCCATCTCTGGTTGGAGGAGACGAGGATTTATCATTGTAATCTATTTTACATTTATAAAGGCTCCTCCCCTTTGTGTGTGTGGCTTTATAAGCATCACAGAAGCCGTGGTTTGATTTACCTTTTCTTTGGGAACAACGTTCATCAATTCCATTAAAGCTTTTCCTTACCTATAATTTCGCAAGCTTGCTATATTTTAATTTTTCCAGGACAGTATAATTGGTTTATTTTTCATGTTCAGGATTTGATTCTACTCTCTAATGCCTTGCATATTGCAGAAAAATATATAATAGAAGCTAGTTAAATAAGCTGTGACAATTAAATTAATAATGCATTTTGTTAGTATTTAGGCCTCGTGTTTTGAGTGATATATGCAAAAATGGTAATTTATTAAAAACAAAGTCACATTTTTCTACTATAAAGTTTGGTGAAGCAATAAAGTTTGTCAGCATAACTGGCATTTTAAGAAAAGAAAAAAAAAAGTAAATTTCACAGTGGTTTTTGAGACCTTACAAATACTTGACATGATGGTAGCTTTCACAAGAGTCAAATTTTTTAACCTAAATTTTCATCAACTCACTGTACTTTAATGTAACATAGCAATTGTGAGGTATTTTACATTTAAATACAAGTAACTGAATGTTGCCACATCCAGCTTGTGTTTTTAAGTAATAAACTTCAATTAAGTTAAGTACATTCTAAATAATTTTTGTTCTAAATGAGCATCTATTACAGATGTGAATGAAAATGTCTTTATAACACCTTGATTTTGCTCATAATATTCTTGACCATCCTTTTATACATTTATAACAACAAGTTAAGGCATAGTATGTGTGTGTTCTATGAGTGTCAGGTCTGTGTGACATGGAGTGTCTGTGTAGTATAAAGTCAGCGACTCTGAACAGTGGTGAAGAGAAGAGCGGCCTGCTTTGCTTCAGATTGCCATCTGCTTCTTTGATTCTTTTATGTCTCTACACCATTGTTGTGTGTGTGTGTGTGTGAGAGAGAGAGAGAGAGAGAGACAGAGACAGAGACAGAGAGACAGAGACAGACAGTGTGAGAGAGCTAGATACTGAGTGAGTGAGTGAGTGAGTGAGTGAGTGTGTGGACGTTGGCTACCATTAGGAAATATCTTTGCTCATAGAACCCTTGCAGAATGCTTATGGCACTACTTTAATAATAAAGGATTTAATATTAGATAGTATACAATATACCATACTCATTAAATGGTTTTGCCAGAGGTAATACACCTGCAATTTAATAATGAGTATCCAGATCACAGGCTGTTCCTGTTTCAGTGAAGCCATGTTTGGAAGATGTTAGCACCATGTGTGTTGTTTCTGTTTAGGCTTTACATCACTAGATCTTTACTTAACTGAACCGTGGAACCAACTTACTAGTTGGTATCCTCTCTTCCATCAACCATTAAGTGTCAGTAAGGCCTCAGGGAAGGATGGGCTCCGGAGCCCCTCTTCATGCTGGGGTATTGATGGGTCCCAGTGTGCACCTCACCTGTAGCATCATCCTGACTGTCTTGACTAATGTGGGGAAGCCCACTCCAACTGTGGGCATCACATTCAGGTAGCAGCCCAGATGAAAAGGGCATTTCAGCCTGAGGTTTTCTCAGTTTGCATTTCCTAGCGCTGCTCTGCTGACCTGTGGGGATGCTGCTGCTATGGCTGTTGTGTCTGCTGCTGTGACTGCTGCTGTGTCTGCTGTATCTGCTGCTGTATCTGCTGCTGTATCTGCTGCTGTGGCTGCTGCTGTATCTGCTGTGGCTGTTGCTGTGACTGCTGCTGTGGCTGCTGCTGCTGTGGTTGTTCTGTATACTGCTGCTGTGTCTGCTGCTATTGCCTCCACTGCCTCATTTCTCATAGTAGAGTCAGCATTTTTCAGGCTTTTATTGTGGAATAGGGAATAACAACTCTCAGTACCATTCAGGGCAACTGAATAATATCCTATAACACCTCAGGTTGTGATTGTTGAGCACCTACTCCTGTGAATTGAGTATATTGCTTGCTGCCTGCCCTTGACAGACAGCTGTTGGAGGACCATTCAGACAAGTGAGATACCCAGCTCCCAGGAATGAGTACTGCTTTTTCAGCAGTCAGATGTGAATTCTAAAGATTTGTGATGTGGGAAGCGTGCTCTCTGTCTCTGTCTCTCCCCGAGACCCCTCCCGCGTGTGTGTGTGTGTGTGTGTGTGTGTGTGTGTGTGTGTGTTCATCCTTCATCTTCTTGGTTATATCCCTTTAGAGAACCTGACTAAAACATTGACTATGATTGCTGCGGGTTCTTGGCTTGCAGCAGATACCTGGGTCCAGAAGTCTCACAAGTGCTTCCCATGGTGTTTTTACTCTCTTTCTGCCCCCTTCTGTCATGTTTCCTGACCCTTGCATGGGGCAGGGCGTGATAGAGAGCCCTGTGTAGAAGTGAGCATGCAGGAGTCCCAGCACTTCACTGTGTATGAGTCACCTCACGCACTGTTCATTGAACAGAGAAGCCTCTCGATCATATGCAGCACTGAGCTAGGAGAGCAGATATTTAGATGCAGTTTGTCAGCATGTTCCTGTAGCCAGCGGTAGTGCAGGGTCCTTCCTGAGGCCTCTGGCCTGACCTCTGCAGTGGGCTTTTCATCAGGCTTACTGAATTAGGCATGAATTGCATCCAAACAAAAAGAGGTGTGATGCATAATCTTAGGACATTTGTGCCATAGCTGTACCAGAGGGTAGAGCTTGCAGGTGTGTATTATACCATGCCAGTTTCAGCACTGAGCATACCTCTGATAACTTTTTTATCCATTCCAGCACTATGAAAGCTAATAGCAGGAATGAAACATAGTTCAAGCTGGATTTCATTAAGCCTTGTAACCATAATATGTGATATTTCAGCAATAGGACCTTACTGTATCTTTCAGGTGGGCAGCTATCAGAAATGGCAGTAGACTTTTTTGGGGAGGGGGGTGAGGTAGGGGAGTGGATAGGGGGTTTCCCTGATTAACAACAAACAGGGAGGTAGTCTATGTCTGGCATCAGGACTTTGTTTAGCAAACTGTGACTTCTGGAAGCTTGTTGTCAAGCCGGGCGTGGTGGTGCACACCTTTAATCCCAGCACTCAGTTCGAGGCCAGTTTACAAAGTGAGTTCCAGGACAGCCAGGGCTATATAGAGAAACCCTGTCTTGAAAAACCAAAAACCAAAACCAAAACCAAAAACGAAAAAACCAAATAAACAGAAAAAAAACTACCCACACAAGTTAATTTAAGAGAAAGAAAGCATTTATGGACTAATGTCAGCATTAAAAGTGTTTACAGAAGACTCACCTCTGTTAAGGCTAAGTGCAGGGGGACTTCACTCCTCTTCAGTCTTGCTTACTCTAGTAAGTCAGTAAGCTGACTCAGAGCTCACTCACGTGTGTCCAGGTTCTCTGTCCTCCCTCCTTTGTATATCCTCATCGGTGGACACTCAGATCCAAATAACAGTGCTGCCATGACTATTTCCGTGAAAAAGGAGGTTTTAATTCAAAGGAAGGCTAGCGAATCATTTCTCAGACTGCTAGAAGCCACATTGTTCATCAAAAAAATTATTTATGGTATTATTTATTGAAAATTGCATTTTGCATTTTAATTGAGTTAGTCAGTAGTTTGTTTAGATGCATATGGATAGAGATATGCAGTTCCCACTAAAGTCACTATCAAAGTTGGGACTTCACTCTACACCGTAGTGGTCACTTGGACATTCTTTGTTTCTCCCAGTGTACTGCGGCAGGTAGGCTTTTCTCTCTTGTCTGCTTTTCAGTCTCTTGGGTGAATGTCAACACAAATATCTGTCTCACAGCATGTCCGGATTCCACAGGCTTCAGGCTCTTTCTGTTTTTCCATCATCATCATCATCATCACCACCACCACCACCACCATCATCATCATCATCATCATCATCATCACCACCATGTCTTTTTTTCACTGTGCTGTTTTTATTTTTTGTCACGTAGATTTTTTTTATACTATAATTATTACGATGATGACTTAAATTTTAAAAAGTTCCTAGAAATAACATGAAACTCAATTTTGGTGTTAACTCAGTGTTTGGGCTGTTCCATAAAATGTCATATTGTGTCTGTAAGACTCAGGAAAATGATTCCTTTTTGGTCTTTATTTCAGCAGAAGCTGGCTTTCCAGCAATGATTTGTCGTTTCAGACTTGGGTACTAGCGAATCATGTATGTAATTGAGTTTTCCTCTTTGTGTTTACTGCTGGGATGCTGGGGTCCTAAACTGTGACCCTTCTTGAGCATGTGGAAGGACTTTAGGGAGCACAATTTATTTACTACAGTTATTTCCAGTTTCATTTTTTCTCTCTTCATGAGGAAGTCCCATTTTATGTGAGTGATATATTTTAACAAGCTCACATAAATCAAAGCCCTCATAATTCAGGAGTAGTATTGTGGAAGGAACTTTTAAAGTTAAGTCAATACTTTCCTACAAGTTCATGTATCTTTAGCCCTTTTGTTTTATGTCTCTCTCTGGAGCACTATACAACCCTATTATTTGATACTTTTAGAAAATGTTCTTTCCATATCAAATGAAACATTTTTGCACACTTTAAGATACTGTTTCTCTCATTTTATTTTGTAGACCTTTGTCTTATTTTAGGCAAGACTTGCTTTTAAGATTTCTGTCCTGTTGATAGGTGTTTGCTTCCCATCCAGAAAGGATACTTACTCTCCCTTTATAGCATGTCTTGTTTTCCTTCAGTGTATCAGAAATTGTTTATTATATCTTGGTTATGATATGCAGATGTTGGTATGTTTCTGAGAATGATTGAGACTTTCTTGTTCCCAGAAGCTCAAAAGTTGCTTTGATTCTTAAGAATTTAAAAATATTCAATGGCCAAAAAAGTGAATTTTAGTTTAGTTTATGTTAGTTCATACATGGAAGATGAGTAGAAAGAGAGGCAGGTGAGAGACCTGCTCTATACAGCAGGGAAGAACCTGAAATACAGGTCATGTCAAGCTGCTAGTCTGGGGCCTTTTCAAAGCCTAACTGCAGAAGCTAGGCTGACACATGGGGAGGTGGGTGGGCTTGGTCAGGCTGGTTGTTGCCTCCAGATTCCTCCTTGGATTCAGATATTGTTTCATGAACAACCTTCATTTAGGGAGACTACAAAGAAACGAAGGTCAGCTGCCTTCTTGCTCTGTTTGCCTAGTCTGTTCCTCTCTTCTATTTTCATCAGCCCGTGTTAGTAATGTATTTGCTGCTTGTCATAGTTTATTTCTGTGAAGAGACACCACAACCACAGCAACTCTGACGAAGGACAACATTTAATTGGGGCTGGCTTACAGTTTCTGAGTTTTAGTCCGTTCTAATGGTGGTGGGAAGTATGGCAGTATGTAGGCTGACAGTATGTAGGCTGACAGTATGGAAGTATGGCGGTATGTAGGCTGACTGTATGTAGGCTGACAGTATGTAGGCTGACTGGCAGTATGTAGGCTGACAGTATGTAGGCTGACAGTATGGAAGTATGGCAGTATGTAGGCTGACCGTATGGAAGAATGGCAGTATGTAGGCTGACTGGCAGTATGTAGGCTGACAGTATGTAGGCTGACAGTATGGAAGTATGGCAGTATGTAGGCTGACCGTATGGAAGTATGGCAGTATGTAGGCTGACTGGCAGTATGTAGGCTGGCAGTATGGAAGTATGTAGGCTGACCGTATGTAGGCTGACAGTATGGAAGTATGGCAGTATGTAGGCTGACTGGCAGTATGTAGGCTGACTGGCAGTATGTAGGCTGGCAGTATGTAGGCTGACAGTATGTAGGCTGACAGTATGTAGGCTGACAGTGTGAAGGCTGACAGTATGTAGGCTGACAGGGAGCTGGAGCTGATTGTTCTACTCCTGACCCACAGGCAGCAGATCACTCACTGTACCACCCTGGACCCAGCCTCCACAGTGACACATGTCTCCAACGAGGCCACGCCTACCCTAACATGACCATATCTCCTAATGTGCCTTTTCCTATGGACAAGCATTCAAACATATGAGTCTATGGGGGCCATTCCTATTCTAACAGCCATACTGCTTTAAAAGACGCCTCATTGTCCTAGTCATGAGATTTCTATAGTTAGTCTTCTGATACATCTAAGATCTTTCTCCCCAATAATAATAATGTGCATTGTTTAAAGAGAACGGGTGTTTCTTGACAACTGGCATCTCACTTTTTTTGGCCGTTCTCTTCTTTTACTTTATTTAATTTCCCTTTAAAACACTGGTTATATAGCTGGACTCTGGCTAAATCGCCTTAAACTCCTTCATTCTCAGTCAATGCCAGAATTAAGGAGCCAAAAGCCTAAATGTTTACTGAGTCCCCACTTACATGGAAAGCTCAGCTTTGGTGCAGTTTCACCGTGGAGCACTGACTTTCTCGGAGAGCACTTTATGTTCAGTTGCTTGGAAGTTGATACAAATGTTCAAATTGACAGTTCCCAAGGAATGGTCAGGAAACAACTTTTGAAAGTAATTTTTTGAACTTTTATCAAAGCAATTTGGCCATCTATTTGAACCAACTGTGATTTTATTTTCTTACTCTGCAGTGCTATGATGGAAAAAAATGAAGTGCTTACACAATAATTTTTTAAACATCAGCTTCCCACTCCAATTCTGGTTAGTAGGACAACTTGTCTGGTTAGGATGAAGGGATGCTATGCTCCCAGTGGAGTGTTCTCTGCCATTAAAGAGCAGTCAGCTGCCATTGGCGTTCTGTATGATCATGTGGTTACCCTAACGTTCTGCAAAGCACCCCTTATTTCAGCTGACCTTTCCTCCATTCCTGAAAAAGCATAGCATTTCTTGGTAGTTATTAAATACTAAAACCTACTCAGATTGCATTATACAAAATCAGTGACTAGGGTGAGAAGTCAAATATTAATTTTATATGAATTAACATAAAGTTTATATAGAAGTATTTCTAGCTGGTTTGAAGGCTATAAAAATATGTTTTCCAGGGATACCGCGTTATATCATTTACCATAGGTTTTGACTGAATTGAGTTCTTTTTTTTTTTGAATGGACAGTGGCATCTTAGATACTGTATCAGTTCTAAGAACAGTTTAGAGGTGAAGTCAAAGTGAGATATAAAGCCTTGCTAGCCAGTTATGCCTAGCATTGTCCTTCACTGTCACATTGAAAGCCGTCCTTAATTGTCTTCCAGGCTGGACTCAAGATTCAAAATTTGTAAATCTCCTAAATTTACTTTCTGAGCAATCGCTTGTTACTGCTTTGGAGGTTACTGTACGTCTGAGAACGTTCTCTATTGTTTTCTTTCACAATGCTGTGTTTATTGGCTCCAATCTAGGTGATTCATTTTAAGGGAATGAATTTTTTCCCTCTCTCAATGTATAGTTTAAGTAATTTGTAATTTGTAAACGCTGCATGAAAATGCTCTGTAAGCTAGTATGTATCGTGCCAGTTTGTACTGTGTCTTTTCTGATGAATTAACACAGTGTGCTGATCTTCAGGAGCAGGGGCTTGTGACATACTCCTGCTTGTTTTGTGGACTCTTGTGACATGGCATTAATACAAAAATTTTTTTTAAAAGATTACAAGACAGTATATAGGTATGTTTCATAATTTTTAAAATAATTTCTTCTAGATAAAATGATCGAAGAAGTTTCCATTTGCTAAGGTCTGAATAATATCTGCTACTCAACTCTGTTTTCTACAGATTTGCCAGAGCATAGGGTCAGAGTTCTAGCGGATCGACAGATTCAGTGTAAAATACCTAGAATGGATTTAATTTAAAGTTATAACAAGTTTCTGTTATCTTTATGAATTCAAATTTTATTAGCATGTATCATTTCGAGTGAGGATTTTATTACATGTCCATATATAATTCAGTCATGGTTAGCTCCACTCTATTATCTCCCTCACTGTCCCCTTTCAAAAGCATTTTTTTGTGGCAGTGGCCATTTTACTTACCATGATAATGTCTAGTTGTATCTATTTTTCCACAAATGATATTATTTTGGTTTTGTTTATGACTGGTACTCAATTGTGTAGGTTCTCCATATTTTCTTCATCTTCACATGGTTGTGCTGTCTTAGCCTGCTTTTTTTGGGGGGGGATTGTTTTTTAATTTTTCTCCTTTTTTATTAGATGTTTTCTTTATTTACATTGCAAATGTTACCCCTTTTCCTCATTTCTCCTTTGAAAACCCCCCTTTCCCTACCACCCCTCACCAACCCACCCACTCCTGCTTCCCTGTCCTGGCGTTCCCCTATATTGGAGCATAGAGCCTTCATAGGACCAAGGGCCTCTCCTTCCATTGGTGTCCCACAAGGCCATCTTCTGCTTCATATGCAGCACGAAACGTGGGTCCCTTTTAAGAGTGGTTTTGGTTTTTAGGTTTTGGTTTATTGTTTTGTTTTGTTTTGTTTTGTTAGATTTTTAGACTTTGCATATTTTATTTTATGTGTGAATGGTTTACTGCGTGTATGTATGTATGTATGTATGTATGTATGTATGTATGTATGTATGTATGTGTCACTTGTCCCTGTTGCCCAGGGTTAAAATGCTGCATCACATCTGCTGGACTCTATGCTGTGAGCCACCATGTACCATTGCTGTTAACCTGCAGATCTCATCTCCAGCTCCATGGGGCTATTTTTTCTTCCTTTTTAAATGACCTTCCTACTGATTTTTGTAATGGCTAAGGTAGTTACTTTCTTACTGTGGTGAATGTGCCACCCAATCCCAGCGCATGATTTTTAAATGATAGCCATTGCAAATGGCTGAGGTGAGTCTCAGTATGGGCTCTGTTTGTGTTTCTCTATTGGTAAAGTATTCAGCATTCTTTTTTTTTTTTTTTAATTTTGGCTGTTTGTACTTCTTCATTTGAAGTGTTTATTGAGTACAGCCCTCATTTATTGTCTGGATGGCTTACCATTTTGTTGCCGACTTCTGAGGTTTTCACTTCTCTAGCTATAATTTCAGGTTCTATCTATAATGACACAGATTGTTTCCCGTTCTGAGGCTGGATCTTACTGGGGGTTTTCATTTGTTTTCTTGTTTTTGTTTCCGTTTCTTGTTGTTCTGAACTGACGTTTCCCGTGTGATTCCGTTCTATTGGTGCTTCTGGTTTCCTGTGCATCTTCAGGCTCTCTTGTGCCTGTCTTCATAGTGCAGACAGGCAGAGCCAAGCCAAGGTCATGATCTGCCTTCACCTGATTGTTTTAAAGGATGAGAAATAATATCGCCCTTCGTTCTATTGTTAGGTATCTAGGCTTTGAACATCGTTTATTTTAAAAGTTCCTCTTTCATTTGTTTATTTTAGTCATCTTTTTCAAAAATTAGCTAGTCCTCTACGTGGCCTGTTAGTGAGTTCTTCCTGTGTGATCCGTGCGCTCTTCCCGCTGGTGATTCCTGTTGCATACACATCTCTTTGTGTCCCTGTTATTTTATACTGTTACCCTGACTCTAGTATAAAGTCAGGGACCACAATTCCTTTACATTGAATTTCATTCCTTATATTTCTGTGACATTATTGCAGAAACAGAAAGAATAACCATTAAATTCATATCTTTGATATTTTTGAAACAGTCTTTCTTTGCCATCTTGGCTGGCCTAGAACTTCTGGTTCCTACTGCTGCCTCCTCTGAGTGCCAGGATGATATGTGTTTGCCTTCAAATTTTCTTTTAGGTGAATTGTAATGGCTACAGTTGATGATAATGCTCACTATTTATCTTTCCTTGTTTCACATTTATTATTATGTAATAACTGACTCTACAGTATGCTTTTGGTAACTAGATAATGGTAGGCTTCTGCATAACAAAATTATAGTTAATTTTTTTCTTCTAGAAAATATGCTTATGTGGTTGTGCGTGTACATGTGGGGGTGTGTTTTGTGGGTGCATGTGTGGGGATGATGAGTGGATGTGTGTTGGTGTTTGTGTGGAGAGTAGAGTTCCACTCCTCAGACACCAGTAAATCCTCTTTCTGTTACTTTGAGTGTTGCCCAGAGCTCTCTAGGTAGGGCAGCTTAGCTGTGTAGTGAACCTGGAGTTTGCCTATCCTACCTCTTGATTGCTGGTATTATGAATAGAGGCCAGCATGCCCAGCTTTTTGAGGGGCGGCAGGCGAGGGGGGAGGGAGAAAGAGAGAGTGTAAGTATGTGTGTGTGTGTGTGTGTGTGTGTGTGTGTGTGTGTGTGTATGTGTGTGTATGCGTTCTCCCACCTGAGGGGGTCACAAGTGCAGGAGTTCCTGACAGTTGTGACCTGCCCTTTGTGCTTGTTAGGAAACAAATTCAGACCCTCGGCAAGAGTAGCATGTGATCTAACAAGGAGGCATTCCTCCAGGCCCCAGACCCAGCTTTGAAAAATGTGTTTTGAGCATTGAATTTCTGTCTTCTCCTGTGGCATACACTTGGCCGACTGTGGTTCCCTAGATCATTTCGCCTTTTCATAGCATGTTGCAAAAATGGGAATACAGTTTTTAAGATAAAGAAAAATTCTCACAAGAGGTAATAACATATTATTGAAGATATAGGAGCATACATTTTGTTGTGACGTGCGTGCGTGTGTGCGTGCATGTGTGTTGTGGTGTGTAGTATATGTATATTCATGCATAAACCAGAGGCTGATTTCTGATACTTTTTTTTTCTCAGTCTCTTTTTTATTTTTGACTCTTAGTGAACCTGGAGCCACTCACTCACTATTAATCTGGCTGGTAGCGCCTGGGATCCAGCAGTCCTGTTCCCAATCCTTGGGTTTATCGATTTGCTCTGCTATTCTCTGCGTTCTGTCTTGGTTTTCAGATAAAAGTTCAACTTTTCATACTTACAGTACTTTGAATAGTTTACTGATTGAACCATCTCAAAACCCTCGCCATAATGTTTTGATTTTTTTAAACTAATTTCTTTAACTTCTTTTCCTGTACATATATGAGAAAAACAAACAAGCAAACAAGCAAACACCCCAAAACTTTAACTGCAGCATAGCTATGCAGCCATATGTTATCTGAGATGAGACATTTTCACGCTCAGCATTTCAGGAAGGTTTTCCTTTCTTTCTTTGTATTTCGATGCTGGAACTGTCATTTCAGCAGAATGGAGCAGTTCTTAGAGGACAGGACTCAGAACCATTGTTCACTGCAGAGCAGAGGATGGCTCAAGACACAGACTGTGCACCAGCCTCAGGGCACCCTTTCATGACTCCCCTTACCTGTTAGAACTTGTCCCAGCTCACTTTGCCCTTTAACCTAAATAGCTCTGTCTTCTAAGACACTCTGATGCAAACGTGACTGTTGACTGGAATGACTCAGTCAGAACCAGCGTTCTGGTTTCTCTGTGGCTTTGCGATGCTGACTGTTGGGTGCTCCCCTGGTGCATCACGGCCTTCCTCTGTTGTGCTTGTGCTGAGGATGGTTGGGCATCACAGAAGGCTTTGCCTGGCTGCTTCCTATCTCCAGGGCATTGTGTCCGGGCTGCTACAATGTATTCTTCCTATCTCCAGGGCATTGTGTCAGGGCTGCTACCATGTATTCTTTCTATCTCCAGGGCATTGTGTCAGGGCTGCTACAAAGTATTCTTTAGTCAGCTCAGTCATTGGATTTTGGTTTGGCGACTGGAAGTAAAGATGTCCTCAAGGGACCACAGAGCTCAGGGTTTGGTGTTGTTTTGTTTTTGTTTTTTACTGGTTTACTTCACAGTATCATTAAGTAGGCAATTTACACCTCAAAAAAAGAGCCTTGTAAGTTTTTGGCAATCCTTACTACCCTTTATGAGTGAAGTTGCATCCTATAGGTGGCTTTTAAAGGTTCATTGCTTTGCATATATCTGTGACTTTATATTTTGACCAAAGCAGCTTGTTGTATACTTTTATACTATAAGGGAAACCTTTATATTTCTTAGAAGTGAAGACAACTTCAGAGTTTTCCTTTTAATATCTGAGTTTAAAAGTTTGGATATTAAATATAGAAT